>NC_025999.2:8042301-8203228 GCF_000442705.2 Elaeis guineensis | reverse complement strand
TCTTCTTTTTTCCTGACCCATCGAGTCCTGTAATGTGTTCTTCTATTAAACAAAAAAGTGATTTCAGTACCTCATTTGCATCTTGTGTTGAATAGTTGTCCACCGAACTCCTTCATTTTCCTTTCCTTCTCTTTGTCTGTGTTACGTCGTTCCAGAATCGTCGGCGATCCTTTCAGCTCATGCGGGGTCGTCATTCGCCGAGCTTCTTTCCAGCTTTTATGTCGTTTCGGAGATATTCACTTGTCAGGTTTGCTTGGCTGAAGTCGAAGCTAAGTTCGGCTCCCTTGATAGTCCGAACGGAGAAACTCTCCAGAGGTTGGAGTAGCTCGGATCTTGTAAAAGTCTGTAATCGAAGTCACAAATAAAGCCGAAATAAAGCCCGGCTTCCGTAGAAGTTCGGATGGAGTTGTCCTGTAGCTGTCGTTGTCGGTGGAGCCCGGCTCCCGTAGGAGTCCGGGCGAAGCCTTTGTTGCTGTCGATGGCGGGGCCCGGCTCCCGTTGGAGTCCGGGCGAAGGTTTCTTGGCGGCGAAACCCGGCTCCCGTAGGAGTCCGGGTGAAGGTTTCTTGGCGGCGGAACCCGGCTCCCGTAGGAGTCCGGCTGAAGGTTTCTTGGCGGCGGAACCCGGCTCCCGTAGGAGTCCGGGCGAAGTCTTCTTTGCATAGGGACCCGGCTCCCGTAGGAGTCCGGGCGAAGTCTTTTTTTTTTTTTTTTTTTTTTTTTTGCGGTGGAACCCGGCTCCCGTAGGAGTCCGGGTGAAGTCTTCTTGGCGTAGGGACCCGACTCCCGTAGGAGTCCGGGTCTTCCACTTTGCTCATGTCAGGACGAGGTTCTCCTCCTGTTCCTGACAGGGCTGTGGGGGCACATAAGGGCGTTGCAAGGCCTCTCCCTCCATCCGGTCTAAAAGAACCGGGCCTTCGACTTTGCTCAAGTTAGGGCGAGGTTCTCCTCCTGTCCCTAACAGGGCTGCGGGGGCACATATGGGCGTTGCAAGGCCTCTCCCCCATCCGGTCTAAAGGAATCGGGCCTTCGACTTTGCTCAAGTTAGGGCGAGGTTCTCCTCCTGTCCCTAACAGTGCTGCGGGGGCACATATGGGCGTTGCAAGGCCTCTCCCCCCATCCGGTCTAAAGGAACCGGGCCTTCGACTTTGCTCAAGTTAGGGCGAGGTTCTCCTCCTGTCCCTAACAGGGCTGCGGGGGCACATATGGGCGTTGCAAGGCCTCTCCCCCCATCCGATCTAAAGGAACCGGACCTTCGACTTTGCTCAAGTTAGGACGAGGTTCTCCTCCTGTCCCTAACAGGGCTGTGGGGGCACATATGGGCGTTGTAAGGCCTCTCCCCCCATCCGGTCTAGAGGAACCGGGCCTTCGACTTTTATAAGGTTGCCCTCTCGTTTTTGATACCGTCTGCTTGAATTGTCCTAATACAAGTGGGCACGCATTTTTTTTTTTTTGGTCAGGACGAAATCACTGGTAGTACATCCACAAGTTTTCTGAGCTCCACGGTCGTGGGAGGTCAGCTCCCCCGAGTTTCCTGAGATAATAAGTTCCAGGTCGGACTACTTCCTTGACCTCATAAGGTCCCTCCCAGTTCGGGGCAAGCTTCCCCTGGTCCTGAGGTTGTGAGACAGCAGCTCGCCGGAGCACTAGATCCCCTGCTTTGAATGCCTTGTTCTTCACTCAGGCATTGTAATATCGGACAACTTTCTGTCTGTAGGCTGCCATTCGAACCTGAGCAATCTCCCGCCTTTCTTCCAGTAGGTCGAGGTTGGCTCTGAGACTTTGCGCGTTTTGGGGTTCGTCGAATGCCACGACTCGTGCCGACGGGAGTTTAAGCTCGATCGGGATGACGGCTTCCGTACCAAAGGCTAGAGCAAAGGGAGTCTCTCCTGTAGGCAATCTCTGGGTGGTCCGATAAGCCCATAGTACATGATAAAGTTCGTCCGTCCAAGTCTCTTTTGCTCTTTCGAGCCTGGTCTTAATCCCCTGCAAAAGGGTTCTGTTTGTTACCTCGGCTTCGCCGTTCGCTTGGGGATGGGCCACTGATGTGAATTTGTGGGAGATGTTTAGGTCTTCACAGAATTCAGCAAATCTGGCTCCCGCGAATTGCCGTCCATTATCAGTGATGAGGGTTCTAGGCAAACCGAACCTGCACACGATCGATTTCCAGACGAAATCCTGCACTTTTGCTTCTGTGATTTTGGCTAGTGGCTCGGCCTCGACCCATTTGGTGAAGTAGTCGATCGCTACAAGGAAGAATTTCCTTTGACCAGACGTCATGGGAAAGGGGCCAAGAATATCCATTCCCCATTGCGCAAAAGGCCATAGGGCGCTCAAGGGTGTAAGCTCGGTAGCAGGTTGTCTCTGGACGTTGGCGTACCTCTGGCATCGATCATACTTTTTGACATATTCAATTGAATCTTGGTGCATGGTTGGCCAGTAATACCCTTGGCGGAGTAGCTTGTGGGATAGAGACCTGGCACCTAAATGGCTTCCGCAAGCTCCCTCGTGCACTTCCCATAGAGCGTAGTCAGCTTCGGAGGATCGGAGGCATCTCAAGAGAGGCAGGGAGTACGATCTTTTGTATAATTTGCCCTCATAAAGGATGTACCGGGAGGCTTGATTTTGGAGTTTCCGGGCTTCTTTCGCATCCTGGGGGAGAATCCCATCTCTAAGATAGGTTATTAGCGGGTCGACCCAGCTGGGCTCGTGGTCGATCTCCATTACGAGTCGCGGTTCTTCCGTACTCGGTTGTTTTAAAACTTCAAAGAGGACGCCCTTTGGCAATTCGGCCGGAATCGATGTCGCCAGTTTGGAGAGAAGATCGGCTCTAATGTTCTCCGACCTCGAAATTTGCCTGATGTCGAAATTGTTAAAGGCAGGGATGAACTCCTTCACCTTTTCGAGATATTTGGCCATACTGTCCTCCCGTGCTTCAAAGCTCCCACTGACCTGCCCCACCACCAGTTGGGAGTCGCTGTGCACCCGGAGTTGACCTATTCCAAGCTCCTTAGCGATCCTCAATCCTCGATCAGAGCTTCATACTCTGCTCCATTGTTCGTTGCGGGAATTCAAAACGCAGAGCGTACTCCGCAACGACTCCCTCCGGGCTGGTCAAGATCAGGCCAGCACCTGCGCCTGCCATGTTGGACGATCCGTCCACATGGAGGGTCCAACAGTTATCGGACGAACTGGCTTCTTCGTCGGGGGAGTTCGGCTGAGTACTCAGGTCATCAATTTTGTTTTGCTCAGGTTCAGCCTCCTCGGGGATGGTGTATTCCACTATGAAATCTGCCAACACTTGGGCTTTTATTGCTGGTCTAGGCTTGTAGTTGATGTCGAATTCTGTAAGCTCGATGGCCCATTTCGCCATTCTTCCGGAGATATCAGCTCGGTGTAAAACCGCCTTGATCGGTTGGTCGGTGAGTAACGTCACCGTGTGCCCTTGAAAGTAAGGTCGGAGTCTCCGAGCTGCAATCAACAAGGCGTAGGTCAGTTTTTCTAATTTAGCATACCTGGTCTCGGCGTCCCTCAACACGCGACTAATGTAGTAGACCGGTCGCTGGACTTTCATTTCCTCCTTAACAAGGACGGCTGCCAGGGCCGTGGGAGAGACTGCCAGGTACAAAAATAATTCCTCTTTGGGCTCGGGCTTTGCCAGCAGTGGGGGTGAGCCAAGATAGCCTTTCAATTCTTCGAATGCCTGTTGGCATTCAGGGGTCCAACAGAAGTTTTTCGGCTGTTTGAGAGTTTGAAAGAAGGGCAGACATCGCTCGGCCGACCTTGCGACAAAGCGATTAAGAGCCGCAACTCTTCCTGTGAGGCACTGAACCTCTTTGACCGATCTCGGGGCAGTCATATCTTGGATGGCGCGGATTTTCTCCGGATTGGCCTCGATCCCGCGCCCTGATACCATGAAGCCCAGGAACTTCCCCGAGGTCACCCCAAAGGCGCATTTGGTTGGGTTCAGCTTCATTCTATACTTTCGAAGAGTGCCAAAGGTTTCTTTGAGGTCGGTGACGTGATTCCCGGAAGACCTGCTTTTCACAAGCATATCGTCCACATAAACTTCCATATTTCGGTCCGATCTGCTCCTTGAAGATTTTGTTCACCAGTCGTTGATAGGTCGCACCCGCATTTTTGAGGCCGAACGGCATGACCCTGTAGCAGTAAAGGCCGCGACTAGTGATAAAAGCAGTCTTTTCTTCATCTTCCGATGCCATCCTAATCTGGTTATAGCCGGAGAATGCGTCCATGAAAGTGAGAAGCTCATGGCCCGAGGTAGCGTCCACCAGTTGGTCGATCCTGGGAAGGGGGTAGCTATCCTTTGGGCAAGCTTTATTCAGCTTTTTGAAGTCGATACACATCCTCCACTTGCCGTTTGCTTTCTTGACCAAGACAACATTGGAGATCCACTCTGGATAATTGACCTCCTTGATGAATCCGGCCTTGAGAAGTTTATCCACTTCCTCGGCTATCGCCTTCTGCCTCTCCGGGGCATGACTCCGGATTTTTTCTTTTGTTGGCCGATGTTTAGGGTCGACCGCCAGATGATGTTCCATGACTTCTGTCTCAATCCCCGGCATATCCGTCGGGACCCATGCAAAAATGTCCGCATTCCTTCGGAGAAAGTCCACGAGATGCGCCCGCACCTCCCCCTCCAGGTTAGAGCCAATCAACACCACATGCTCCGCATTCCCATCATTCAAAGGAATTGGTATTAGGTCCTCAATCGGGCCGCCCCTCTCTTCAGTGAGGTCATCGCGCGCATCCAACCCGTCGACTGGACAGAGGTCCGCTTGATCGCTTCTTTGCAGGGCAATATTGTGGCAGTGCCTGGCCAGCGTCTGGTCTCTCCGAACTTCTCCAATCCTTTTGTCAGTGGGGAACTTCAACTTCAAATGATAGGTTGAAACAACGGCTCTGAGGGCATTGAGGCTGGGTCGGCCAAGAATTGCATTGTAGGCAGACGGCGCCTTTACCATCAGGAAATTCACCAGGGCTCTGGACTGCTTTGGATGCTGACCAGCGGTCACAGTTAGAGCTATCATTCCCTCCGTCGGAACGGCGTCACCAGTAAACCCTATCAAGGGAGAGCACATCGGCCTTAGATGACCGCCAAGAGTGGCCATTCTCGAATAGGCACTGTAGAATAAGATGTCGGCCGAACTCCCGTTGTCGACGAGAATGCGACGGACATCATAATTTGCTATGTTCAAGGAAACTACGACCGCATCGTTATGAGGGAATTGGACTCCCTGGGCGTCTTCTTCAGTGAAGGCTATGGGCTCTTCAACTTTTTGCCGCTTGAGGGGTGCGGCTGATGTGCTGGTTGCCTCCAGCCGGGATTCTCCCGAGATGACGTTGACGGAATCCGGCGAAGGTTGGCCATCCGACCACCCTTTATCATCAACCATAGCCGGAGGTAGTTGTGCGGAAACCTCACGGGAGGGCATCGGATGGGAGAAAGAGGATTGGATGTCGGAAAAGATGGCCGGAAGCGGGTCCGTTGAGCGCTCTTTCAAGAACAAGGGTACTGCGAAGACACAGCCCTTCCTCTAGCGTCAATCCTGTTGGTGCAAAAATCCGTCTGCATCGGAGAAGCTGGAGTTGAGGAAGCCGCGGTCGCCGCCGGGACCTGCAAGGGAAGTCTAAACCGGAGGTGGGGTTGCTCCGGCAAGACCCTCCGACGCTCAAGTCAGTTCTCTGCCTCAACAAGAATGGAGTGCTCGAACGGAGAATTTAGCAGAGTTTTGAGATAAGGCAAAAGAGCTTAAAGAATAATGTATCTGAGTCCCCCTTTTATAGGCGGGGGAGGCAACAGATTGATGGCGACGTTTGTAACCGCCTGGTAGTGGGCCGCCCATGGTCAGGAGAATTGATTGCGAAAGATAATGGAGCAGACACGTGGCCATCATCATGGCCCGCCACATAGGGCCTGTTGCAGGTAGTGGAGCGACGTCCGTTACTGCTAGTTGTCAGCGAGTAGTGGGATCGTGCAGCACCTGCCGCAGGGAGCAGAGCAACATCATAGCTGTTGACACAGCCTGTCAGAGGGTAGTGGGATCGTGCAGCACCTGTCGCAGGGGGAGGTGGAGCCGCGTGGAATCTGCTACAGGAAGTGGAACAGGATCATGGCAGTTATTGTTATCTGCCAAGGGACACGGATCTGTTGATCAAGGCTCGGCAGTAGTCGGAGTTCGGCCTTTGTAGGAGTCCGGGAGGAGTCCCCCTTTCGGACGAGGTCGTGGGTGGAGTCCGGTTCCAGCAGCTGATACTGAGGTCGGAGACTGAGGATGGAGCTTGGCTCCCATAGGGATCCGGACGGAGCCACCCTGCTGTCGATGGCAGAGCCCGGCTCCCGTAGGAGTCTGGGCGGAGCCGTTCTGCTGTTGAAGGAGGAGCCCGACTCCCGTAGGAGTCCGGGCGGAGCCGTTCTGCTGTTGAAGGAGGAGCCCGGCTCCCGTAGGAGTCCGGGTGGAGCCGTTCTGCTGTCGAAGGAGGAGCCCGGCTCCCGTAGGAGTCCGGGCGGAGCCGTTCTGCTGTCGAAGGAGGAGCCCGGCTCCCGTAGGAGTCCGGGCGGAGCCGTTCGGCTGTTGAAGGAGGAGCCCGGCTCCCGTAGGAGTCCGGGCGGAGCCGTTCTGCTGTTGAAGGAGGAGCCCGGCTCCCGTAGGAGTCCGGGTGGAGTCGTTCTGCTGTTGAAGGAGGATCCCGGCTCCCGTAGGAGTCCGGGCGGAGCCGTTCTGCTGTTGAAGGAGGAGCCCGGCTCCCGTAGGAGTTCGGGTGGAGCCGTTCGGCTGTTGAAGGAGGAGCCCGGCTCCCGTAGGAGTCCGGGCAGAGCCGTTCTGCTGTCGATTTTGGCTGCGGGTAATTTATACCATAATTACAAGAGTTTTATATTGCAACATAAAAAAAAGGAAGAAAATAAATCTCTTCGCATGGTGGATTCAGAATTCCTGGGTTATTTCTTTGAATTGTTTTCTTTCATAATTTAATTTATACTTTTGATTTCTTGCTATTCTATTTCTTGTTAATCCTTCTACAATCAATTCTCTTTTATTTTTTTTCTTCATAAAAAAAAGATAATCACCCTAGATCCCCGTAAAAATGATCCCTACTCGCCCTATCTATATAGTTTGAGTTAATTTTTATTCTTGACCACCTACGACAGCGATCAGCTATCCAGTGCTCCTCTCCTGGATTCGACTGATATCTGCTCGTGATACTCACAGCATGGATATATCAGATCGAGTACACAGCATGATATACATGAGGCTTCCTATAGTCGAGGCATAAGAAATCCTACTCATGCACTGTACTTCCTCAGATATAGTCAGACACATCATCTTGGAAAGATTAATACCATGCCAAGAGGTAAAAATCATCTTTTAGTATTTTTCATGCTGAACCTCTTCAGCACCTTCTCTATGTACAGCTTTTGTGACAGGCCTAGCATCTATTTAGGTCTATCCCTATAGACCTATATTTCAAGAATATAAGATGCTTCCTCTAGATCTTTCATGGAGAATTTCTTAGACAACCATCTTTTGATCGTGGTCAACATGAGAATATCATTTCTAATGAAGAGAATATCATCCACGTACAATACGATGATTGTTATTGCACTCCCACTGATCTTTTTGTATACACATGGTTCCTCTTCATTTTTGATGAAATCAAATGATTTGATCGTCTCATCAAAATGATGATTCCAACTCTCAGAAGCTTGCTTTAATCCGTATACAGACCTTTACAATTTGCAAACTCTATGATCACCATCACCAGATGTGAAACCCATAGACTGCTCCATATAGATATCTTCCTCAAGATATCCATTCAGAAAAGCAGTTTTCATATCCATCTGTCAGATTTTATAATTATAGTAAACTGTAATAGCAAGCAGAGTGTGGATGGATTTCAGCATGACTATGGGAGAGAAGGTTTTCTGATAGTCAATACCCTCGCATTAACAATAACCTTTAACCACAAGCCTAGCTTTATATGTCTCTACTTTACATCGATACCTATTCTTTTTTTATAGATCTATTTACAGTCAATGGGTACAATACCCTCAGGTAGATCCACTAAGGTCCATACTTAGTTCGAGTGTATCGAGTCAATTTCTGACTTCATAGCATCTAACCATTTCTCAAAATCAATGTTAGATATCGCCTCGTCAAAGGTATTAGGATCATCACTATAATCTTTATCTCTCATAAAGAACATTTTCTTTACTTTCTTCGTAAGCATACCCATGTACCTTTCAAGAGGTTGGAAGATTCTACTAGATCTATGAGGTAGTTGAGGAACATCAACTACTGGCTCATGAATAATGAGTTCCTGAGGATCTATAGCTCTTTGCTCTTCAGAGACCTTCTCTTCAAGCTCAACTAACCTTTCACTGCCACCATCCTAGATAAACTATTTTTCTAGAAATATGGCATTCCGACTTACAATCACATTATGGTCTTGTGAAAAATAGAAGTAGTATCCCATGGATTCTCTAGGATATCCTATAAAATGAGCTATTACAGATCTATCCTCTAGTTTATCAGATATATGTCTCTTAAGATAACTTAGGCTCGACTTTTTATCGAACCATATCTTATACAGTGTGGTAGGAACAGACTTTGATGGAACTCGATTCAATAAATGAACTGTAGTGAATAAGGCATGTCCCCAAAGATATAAGGGTAGATCAGTGAAGCTCATCATAGACTTGACCATATCCTATAGGGTCCTGTTCTTTCTTTCGGATATCCCGTTCAACTAAGGTGTTCCAGGAGGAGTCCATTGAGAGACTATGTCATTGTTCTTAAGATACCTGAAAAATTTTTGACTAAGATATTCACCTTCTCACTCAGATCGAAGAATCTTAATAGATTTTTCTGTTTGCTTTTTCTACTTCATGTCTGAATTTTTTAAACTTTTCAAAGGCTTTAGACTTGTGTTTCATCAGATACACATACCTATACTTAGACAGATCATCGATAAAGATAATGAAGTAGGTATAACCACTCCTGACCTGTACATCAAATAGTTCACACATATCGATGTGTATCAGAATAAGTAACTCAATGGTCCTTTTCTCAAGTACCAGGGCAAGTAACTCGGTGGTCCTTTCCCCATATCCTATAAATAATAACTTGGTCATTTTTTCTTGAAGATAAGATTCACAAGCTGGATACGACTTTGGGTTAAGAGAGCCAAGGATCCAATCTTTCTTCAGTTTGTTTATCCTGTCCTCTCCAATATGGCCAAGTCTATGGTGCCACAAGTACTTCTGGTTAATATTATCTCTGGATCTCTTTTGACCTACGGCACTTACTATTTGCTCGTTTAAGTTCACATTCACATCAACATGCAAGTGAAAAATACTGTTAATTAAAAGACCTCGTGTAACTAATTTATTTCGTAAATAAATGAAACAGAAGTCTTTATTGAAACTAATTTCAAAACCTTCCTGTGCTAGCACAGACACAGAAATCAAATTCTGACTAGCTATAGGAATAAAATAATAGTCTTTTAAATCTAATCTAAAATCAGACGGTAATCAAAGAGGATAAGTGCCAACGGCCTCTGCAGTAATTTTTGTTCCATTGTCGACCTGAAGGATCATGTCAACTTTCCTCAACCTTCTATTTTCTATTAGATCCTGCATTGAGGTACATATATGAGCACTTGAATCAGAGTCTAATATCCAACTAAAAGTAGAAGAAACTATAAGGTTAGATTCAATTATGAAAATATCTTCTGAAGATTTATCATCCTTTTTGGTCTTTAGACTCTCTAGGTAGAGTAAACAGTTCCTCCTCTAGTGGCCTTCAGCGTTACAGTGGAAACACTTTCCTTTTGCTTCAGCCTTCTTAGGAACTTCCTTCTTTGGCCTGTTCTCCTTCTTCTACTTCTTAGCGGATTTAACTTTCTTCTTTCTAGTAGACTTTCTTTTGAAAGAAATCCACTCCACAACGAGAACAGTACCCCTTGAACTCTTCAAGGTTCCTTCTGTAGTGACCAACATGTTAACCAATTCGGGTATAGTGCAATCAAATTTGTTCATATAAAAATTTATAATAAATTGACTATATGAACTCATAAGAGATTGAAGGATCAATTCATCTATAATTTCTTTTACATTTCAAGCCCAAGCTTTTCAAGCTCCTCAATATCGTTGATCACTGTCATACAGTGCTCATGGACAGACTGTCCTTCGCGTATCTTCAAGTTGAAGAGTCTCTTGGATACTTCGAAGCACGCAGTATAGTTCTGCTTACCATACAACTCTTATAGGTGAGTGATCATAGCTCTGACTATGAGCATATGCTCATGTTGGCTTTGCGACTCGTTTGACATAGAAGTCAGGATATAGCACTTGACCTGACTATCTTCATTCGTCTATTTTTCATAAGCAGTCCTTTGCTCAGCAGTAGGATGGTTTGATAGCACTATGAGTTTTTGGTCGAGTACATGATCTAATTTTTTGAGATTAGGACAATCTTGAGGTTTCTGAGCTAGTTTTTATAATTTGTACCAATCAAACGATTGGTTTCAAAGATACAGACTAGAGGGTTTAAGACTGACATTGTTTAACTGCGAGAGTAGAGATTTAAGTTAGACTTTTATACTTAATATTATATTTACTTTTAGGAATTTTAAGATGCAAACAATGACTCCCATTAATTTTTCAGATCCCTCCACTCTCTGAGAAGAAAACGAAAATCCTAACGTGATAAAGGATTTCTATTGGATGCTGCGGTCCCATCGATGCCATGCACCTCACCTAACAATTATTGGTAACATATACACCGATGCGTAGGCAACTCTTTGTCTAGATGCTTCTCTAAGCATGTTGCAACGACTTGATCTCTAAGTCATATGGGCTCACCTAACAGTTATTAATCACACTCCTTAGTTAAGCCCGACCCATCGTTCCCAAGCAGGTGCAAGGCCATCATTGGGTCCCTCACCTAACAATTATGGGGTCCAACTCCATCCTTATCTTGGAGCAACTCTTTGCTAATAAAGTGGTTGTGTATTTTTGATACAACTGAACCACTATAACCAATCGAGAACAATCAGTGCCAGTAGCATGTCCACACATCTACAATAGTGAAAGACCTATGGACTTAATATTTATGGAGAAGTTTAGATTTAGGTCTCATCTAATATTGCTCCTTGAATTGATTTTGATGATTACAAAGTATTTGAGGAGGTTACTAATGATTTTGACTTGAAAAAAGATTTATTATATTTTAGGGACAAAATCGTAATTTTATCAAGTTCTGATTCGGAAGCCTCAAGAGCAAGAACACAAGATTTGTAATCATTGAAGACAATTTTAATATTTTTGAATATGTATTTTGAAAGAAAATCATGTTTATATATTTGAGTCGATCCCATGAGTCGACTCATGACAAAAGGGGCTGAACGGCATGCTGAATTCTTTGACTGGCACACTCTGTGAGTCGACCCCATGAGTTAATCCCTGAGCATGAGTCGACCCTATGAGTCGACCTCTACTGCTGTGTAGACCAAAATTACAGAACAGTCATTTTCTGTTCTGTGTCATAGAAGTTGACCCCATGAGTCGACTCATGAGCATGAGTCGACCCTATGAGTCGATCCCTGTGACAGAAAAATTTTACAACGGTTAGTTTTCAGCTTATTTTAGATGCATTTAATGTCTATTTAATGTGCTCTAACGGCTTCATTTCAGTCCAGATTACTCTCCACCATCATGTGAAGTTATAAAAGGTACTTAAAGGAGGGAATCAACAAAAAGTTTTGAAAAGATTCTTTAAGCATTCATTTTCAACCCCAAGCAAGAGCCCTTTTGAAGTTAAAGAAGCTTTTATTTCAAATTCACCAACCCCTCAAGAGCTCATTCAAGTCTTCAACCACCTTGAGAAAAATCAGAAGAGCTTCCTTCTTATTGTGTAAAGTATATTTAAAACTTTATTTGCTCATTAAAGGAGCTACATCTGTATTTCTGTGTGATTAACTGTTATACTCTATTTTTGAGTTGATTTTTTATTTTGAAAGGATTCCAAAATATGAAAAGATTGATCCGAACCTTGAATCGAATTGTATTGGATTGGCTTATATCCGAAAAATAAGTGTTCTAGCTTGGAATAGTAAGAGTCAGAGGTTCTGACGTTGTATTCGGTTTGAATACAATTTAGTGGATTTGAATTCCCAAGTAGGAAATTGGAGAGTGGATGTAGGTGCAAGGTTGGCACCGAACCACTATAAATCTTTTTGTTTGTATTGTGCTTACTTGCTCTCCTTTTAAATTTTTTTATCTTCTTGCATTCTTATATCCAACTTCTATACCTTGCATAAATTTCACTCTCCACATTTATCCTGCTCATTGTTAAATAATCCTTATAGTTATAAATTAATTTTAAATTTTTTAAAACCTAATTCACCCCCCTCTTAGGTTGTATAGCTGGAGAACAAGTGGTATCAGAGTTCGGTGCTCTAGCCCTACTTTGATTTAACCATCAAAGAGCTAAAGATCTATGGCAACTCAAGTTGGCACTTCACTAGTCGAGGGGCAGTCCACAAACCGACCTTCACTTTTCAATGGGTCAAATTATACCTATTGAAAAGCTCGGATGAAAATTTTTATTCAAGCACTTGACTATGATATGTAGAGTATCATAGTAAATGGACCACATACATCCACTAAAATAATTGATGGTGTAGAATCAACCAAATCTGAAAAAGAATGGGATGAGGTTGATAATAAAATAGCTCAACTAAATGCTAAAGTCATGAATATTTTGTATTGTGCTCTAGATGCTAATAAATTTAATTGTATTTCAACATGCATGTCAGCTAAGAAAATATGGGATAGATTAGAAGTAACTTATGAAGGAACTAATCAAGTGAAGGAATCAAAAATCAACATGCTTGTGCATAAATATGAACTTTTTAAAATAGAGCATGATGAATCAATAACTGAGATGTTTACTCATTTTACTGATATTATTAATGGTTTAAAAAGTCTTGGTAAGTCTTATTCTAACAGTGATCTTGTAAGAAAGATTCTTAGGTCTTTACCAAGGACTTAGGAGGCCAAAGTGATCGCAATGCAAGAAGCCAAAAATCTAAATATCTTATCCTAGGAGGAGCTTCTAGAATCACTGATGACTCATGAGCTAAGCATGAAACAACACCAAGAAGAAGATGTCAAAAAGAAGAGGATAATCACCCTCAAATCCACTGCTCAACCTGATGAAGAATTCGATGATACAAAAAATGAAGAGCAGGATGAAGAAATGGCCCTCATTACTAGAAGGTTTAAAAAGTTCTTGAAGAAAAGAAGATAAAGAATGAGGAAGAGGCCACCTACAAAAGGGGAATATAGCAAAGAGAAGGATAAGGAGCAACCCCTTATTTGTTATGAATGCAAGAAATTGAGACACTTTAAGTTTGAATGCCCACAACTGAAGAAGGATTCCAAGAAGTATAAGAAGAAGGCCATGATGGCTACATAAAGTGAAAGTGATGAGTCAAGTTTCGAAGAAGACGACTCAAATGAACAAGCCAACTTGTACCTTATGGCACATGAAAATAAGATAAATACTGAAACTCCTATTGACTTTACCTTTGAAGAACTTCATGAAGCATTTTATGACCTAATTGATGAATTAAAGAAGCTAGGGATAAAGAACAAAGAATTAAAATCAAAGAATCAATCTTTACTAAAAGAAAATGAGAGTATTTCAAATGAAAAATTAATCATATCTCAAGAAAATCTGAACTTAAAAAATGAGATTGCTAAGTTAAAACCAATGGCTGAAAAGTTCACTTTAAGTTCAAATAAACTTCACATGATACTTGACAATCAAAAGGCCATTTATGATAAAGCCGGTCTTGGATATAACCCTTTAAAGAAATAGAAACTTCTGAAAAATATCTTTGTGAACTCATCGTACAATAAGTTTTTAAATATAACTTGCTTTAAATGTGGTAAAGTAGGACACAAATCCTATTCATATTTTTCCAACAAATATGAAAATTTCAATGTAAAAAAATATAGGTTCCAAAAGAATTATTATGACTAACCTAAAAGGATCCAAGAAAACTTGGGTACCTAGAGTCAAAACTTGATTCTTGTGTATAGGTGTGTCTTGCATCCCAAGGAGCAAACGGAGATGGTATCTTGATAGCGGGTGCTTAAGACACATGACTAGTGATGAATCTCAATTTATCATACTTGATACTAAAAATGGAGGATGGTCACCTTTGGAGACAATGGCAAAGAAAAGATCATCGGTATAGGTAACATTGGTATCACTCCTCTAAGTATATTAAAATATTTTATTAGTAGATGGTTTAAAATATAATTTATTAAGTATCAGTCAATTTTGTGATAAAGGATACAAATCATTTTTGAATCTTCAGTTTGCATAGTAATTAGTCCTATTAATGAAGGCATTAAATTTATTGGGCATAGACATGGTAATGTTTATATGGTAGATTTGAATGATCTTTCCAAAATAAACATGCAATGCCAGTAGCCTTGAATCGAAGATTAATGAGACTAGTTGGCTTTGGCATCGTAGGCTTGCACATATTAGCATGAATTCACTTTCAAAACTTATCAAAAAGAATTGGTTATTGGCTTACCCAAATTAAATTTTAAAAAAATAGAATTTGTGATGCATGCCAAATGGGTAAACAAACACTAGTCTCATTCAAATCTAAAAATATTGTTTCAACTTCTAGGCCATTAGAACTATTGTACATGGATTTATTTGGACCCACTAGAACTACTATCTAGGTGGAAAATGATATGGTTTTTAATTATTGATGATTTCTCTCATTTTATATGGTCTTCTTTTTGGCACATAAGGATGAAATTTTTCATGTTTTCTAAAATTTTATCGAAAATCAAAATAAAAAAATTTTAATTCAAATATTCGAAGTGATCATGAAACTGAATTTGAAAATCAAGACTTTGAAAAGTTTTGTGATGAAAAAGGTATTGACCATAACTTTTCAGCACCTAGGACACCCCAATAAAATGGGATAGTAGAAAGAAAAAATAGAACTCTTGAAGAAATGGCTCGTACCATGCTATGTGAAAGCAACCTTCCAAGATATTTTTGGACGAAAGTAATTAACATGGTATGTTACATATTAAATCATGCTTTAATTAGACCAATTTTAAAGAAAACTCCTTATGAGCTTTGAAAGAAAGAAAACCAAATATTGCATATTTTCATATTTTTGGTTGTCGATGTTTTGTTTTGAACAATGGTAAAGAAAGACTAGAAAAATTTGATGCTAAATTCGATAAAGCAATTTTTCTTGGTTACTCCTCTTCTAGCAAAGCTTTTAGAGTTTTCAACAAAAGAACTTTAATAATAGAGGAGTCAATATATTTATTTTTGATGAAACTAACGATCTTTCTTCAAGGAAGAATGAAGGTATTGATGATGCAGATCTTCTTATAGAAAGGATGAAGGAGATCACTCTAAAAGACTCAACCATTCAAGATGATGAAAATATGAAGACAAACAGGATGAGAAGGTGAAGAACAATAAGAACAACCTCTAGATACAAATGATCTTCCCAAAGAATGGAGGTATGATCACAATCACCCCAAGAACTAATCATTGGTGATCCTACACATGTGTAAGAACTCGCTCTTCACTTAAGATGCATTCAATCATTTTGCTTTTGTCTCTCATCTTGAACCTAAAACCATAGATGAAGCTGAAAAAGATTATAATTGGATAAATACAATGCAAGAAGAACTTAATCAATTTGAAAGAAATAATGTATGGACTTTAGTTTCAAGACCTAAAAATTATTCAATAATTGGCACAAAATGGTATATAGGAATAAATTGGATGAACATGAAAATGTGATAAGAAATAAAGCGAGATTAGTTGCAAAAGATTATAATCAAGAAGAAGAATTGATTTTGATGAGACTTTGCACCTGTTGCTAGATTAGAAGCAATTAGACTTCTACTTGCATATGCTTGCTTTATGAATTTTAAGTTATTCCAAATGGATGTCAAAAGTACTTTTCTAAATGATATATTGCTGAAGAAGTTTATGTAGAACAACCTCAGTTTTGAAAATCATGCTTTTTCTAATCATGTTTTTAAATTAAACAAAGCATTATATGGTTTGAAACAAGCACTTAGGGCTTGGTATGAAAGCTAAGCAAATTTCTGCTTAATAATAATTTTTAAGAGAAAATGTAGACACAACCTTTTCATTAAAAGAAATCAAAATGATATATTAGTTATACAAATATATGTTGATGAATTATTTTTGAGTCTACTAATGAAATTTTTGTCAAGATTTTGCTAAGCTCATGCAGGGGGAGTTCGAGATGAGCATGATGGAAGAACTTACATTCTTCCTCGACTCCAAATCAAACAAACAAAGAAAGAATCTCCATCATCCAAAGAATACACAAGAGAACTACTCAAAAGATTTGGAATGGAGAACTCCAAAGTAATTGGTACACCCATGAGCCCATCATGTAAGCTTGATAAAATGAAGGAGGTAAAAATGTAGACTTAAAATTTTATAGAGCATGATTGTTCTCTATTGTATTTAACTGCTAGTAGACCAGATATTATGTTGAGTGTTTGTCTTTGTCTCGCTTTCAATCAAATCCAAAGAATCTCACTTGAATGCAGTTAAAAGAATCCTTAGATATTTAAATGGTACACAAACTCTAGGACTATGGTATTCTAAGGACTCATCAATTGACTTGATAGGATATTCAGATGTGATTTTGCTGGATGTAGATTAGATAGAAAAAGTACTAATGAAACTTGCCAATTTTTTGGAGTTAACTTAATCTCTTGATTTAGCAAGAAGCAAAACTCAGTAGCACTGTCTACGGCCGAGGCCGAATACATTGCAGTCGAAAGTTGTTGTGCTCAAATCTTGTGGATTAAGCAATAACTTGAAGATTTGGTATCAAACTCAATGAAACTCCCATAAGATGTATAACATCAGTGCTATAAATCTAACTAAAAATTCAATTCAGTATTCTAGATCAAATATATTGAAATAAGGCATCATTTCATAAGAGAACATATCCAAAGTAAAGATATAATTTTGATTATGTTTGTACTGAAAAATAATTGGCTGACATCTTTACCAAGGCCTTAAGTGAAGATAGATTTTATGAAATTAGGAGAGAACTAAGAATTCTTGATCCATCAGCTTAAGTATCTCTCTGATTCAAATTCTTAATGCCAAAAATTCATTGAACCAAATCTATTGAGCTCAATTCTTATTTTTCTTAAGAGCTCAAAAGCTCAAAACTATCATTCACATGATCAATATTTGGTAAACATCTTTTTCTCAGAGTTTCAAATTTTTTCGAAATTATTCCATCATTCTTTTGAATTTTTCTGTGCCATGAGTCGATCCCCAGGGTCGATCCTAAGGTAATCTTACAATTTTATCAAAATCCTTCTGGCGCTCTCTTCGTATTGAAATTTTTTTCTTTGAGCTGACTCAGCCTTTCGTCTTCTTCCTCCCACCGAACCAAAAGCTCTCCATCTCTTCTCTCTCAAACCAAAGATTTCTCTCAAATATCTCCTCCCACCGATTTCACTCTTCAGATCGCCTATTTAGGAACCAAGTTCCTCTCCTCTTCCTTCTTCATTTGGGATGGTTCGAGCTTGCCCTAGACTCTACCCGTCTTCTCCAAATCGGCACATCACCTCTCCAAAATCTTTGTCTTTTCACTAGAATCTTTTTCTCTCTCCCTCTCATTTAGTCTCCAAAGCTCCGTGCAAGTCCTTCTTGTGCAAATGGCTCCCAAAATGAAGCTTCCACAGAGGAGAAAATCTGTTCGCGGGTTGGAAGAGAGTATGCGCAGAAAGAGATTAGTAGCTGAGCCCTCTCCTGCTCCAATCCCTGCTCCAGGTCCTGCTTCAGCTTCCACTCAATCCCCAATCAGTCCAAGCGAGGTACCTCTCTCTGACCGAAAAGTGAAACCCGAAAAAATATTGATTTCAAGTTTTTTGAAAAAGAAGGGTTCATTATTGGATTGAAGATTAAGAATCAAGAATAAAAATTTTATTGATCTTTAAAGAAAAATACTTATGTCGATCTAGTCAGAGAATTTTACTTAAATTTGAGCTATAGCAATGGAACAGTGAAATCTACAGTAAAAGGTATTGATATTATTCTTGATCCAGCATATTTGGGATAGATACCGCATTTGCCTTATGAAGGTATACCAATATGGAGCTCCCTATTAAAGAAGAAGGAATTAATGTTATCTTAGGGAAAACTTATACTGAAAGTCTAAATAAATTGGAAGCAAAAATTCTTTCTATTGAGATGAGGCTGTTACATCACTTGGTAACCAAACTGTTTGTCCCTAGGAGTGGTAGACACGACCTTCTATCTGGTAGGGAATTTGCATTATGTACCATGTGATCACTAAAATACCCCTGAACCTTCCAGCATTGATGTTTGAGGCCATGAGAAAATCCTGAACAGGTCCAAGGCTCACTTGCCTTTTGGTATGGCACTCACCTTAGTTTTTAGAAGGTTCGAAATCAGTTCTGAGGGGGAGGCAGTTGCTAGACCATCTCATTCCGACACCATCAACCGTCACACACTGCATTGCATGGGTTTCTCTAAGACTGATGGCGGTTGGACAAAGGATGTTGAGGAGAAAGCGGAGGATAGAGCAGAGGAGGAGGGACCATCTTCACCTCTTCATGATCACAGAGCATCCCCAGATATTCAGTTCATATCTGATCACGAGGCTGGTCCTTCAGAGTCTGTGAGAAGGCATGCTTCAGTTCCACAATCAGAAAGTAGGGTACATCCTTCAGAGTTCAGACTAGCAGATGATCAGATTGAGATGATGTCCCAGCGTGTAATCTCCATTCTATCTCAGCAGTTTGCCACTTCAGTCTTTGCACAGAGATCGACATCTCAGGATGACTCAAACCAGACTCTGATCCCTCATATTTCTACTATTTTTTAGATGTTTACTGATCAGTCGGTACGCATTGAGCAGCTTGAGGGATGTATTTTGAGATTGACAGACAGAGTATTAGACTTGCAGGGCAAGTATTAGCTTTAGCCCATCTCCAGCCGCATGAGGATATCACAGATGTCTCAGACCTATCTGCAGAGGCGGCTAGACTTTGAGGAGTTTTAGAGAGTGACTTTGACTTCTTGAGGAGAGAGATCAGGGGCTCCAGTGAGAATGCTTCTACTCAGTTCAGTGCCCTGATGCAGTCTGTATCGAGAGCCTTAGATCTTTTGGATACCATCAGACTTTCTCTTATAGCACAGTCCGTAGCTTCTCAAGCTCCAGGATCCTCTCACCCCTCTACTCGTGCTAGTACCTCTACCCGTGTCGAGGCAGATGCGGTCGAAGTCATGCCCGTGGACTTGATCCTACATCTCCTCACCCTATCTCTGATTCTTCAGATTCTGATCCCTCTAGCCATGACATCTATTAGATCTAGATTAGTTTGTCTCTTATGTCTAGGATCTATCTTATGGGTCTTGTATTTGTTGGCTAATTAACTCTTGGATAGTTTCTATCCATGACTTTTATATTTTGAGTTGACTCATGTGTATTGGGACACCTTTTGTATTCAGTCACTTTTGAATATATATATATATATATATGCTTTGACTTTCAATGAATATCTATGAATGTGATCAAATTGAATTATTTTAATTATGAGATATGAAAAATAACTCATATTAGTGCTGAGAAATACTATGAATTGTAATATCTTCTAGATGAACAAATTGATATATCCTTTATGTTTGCTATGTTGAGGGGGAGTAGAGAAATAAGCAATCAAAGAAGGGAGCTAAAGAAGTAAAATATGGTATCAAAAAAGAGGAATAAAGAAAATATATCCTTTTTGTCATCTTTCTTTTCTTTTATCTATCCTTAAAATCTCTTAATATCTTAATTAATGCTATCAAAAAGGGAGAGTAAAGAAAATTTATCCTTTCAAGATCCCTTAAGAGAAGGAGTAGAAAATCTTAATTGATGCTGTCAAAAAGGAGAGTAGAGAATCAAAATCGAATTTGAGCAATAAGCAATAAAGAAATACGCAACAAGCAATAAAGAAATTAGTAATAAGCAAAATTGTTAAGCAAATGTGTCAAAGAACCAAAATCGTCAGTTATTTTTTATCTAATTTTCAAAGCAAATGAACTTATAAGCAAATTTTAAATTGATCTTCAAACTGCTTATGATGCATTTCGTTCAAATACTTGGCTATGATATTGAAATGATGCATCTTCATAAATTTGAAATTCATGTTCAATGCTTTATATATGCTTTTACTTAAGTATTTTGTCATTATCAAAAAGGGAAGATTGTTGCTCCTTGAATTGATTTTGATGATTACAAAGCATTTGAGGGGGTTACTAATGATTTTGATTTAAAAAAAGATTTATTGTATTTCAAGAGCAAAATCATAATTTTATCAAGTTCTGATTCGGAAGCCTCAAGAGCAAGAGCAGAAGATTTGTAATCTATTGGAGGCAATTTCAATATTTTTGGATATGTATTTTGAAAAAAAATTATGTTTATAAATTTGAGTCGATCCCATGAGTCGACTCATGGTAAAAAGGGCTGAACGGCATGCTGAATTCTTTGACTGACACACTCTGTGAGTCGATCCCATGAGTCGACCCTTGAGCATGAGTCGATCCTATGAGTCGATCTCTGCTGCTGTGTAGGCCAAAATTATAGAACAGTCATTTTCTATTCTGTGCCATAGAAGTCGACCCCATGAGTCGACTCATGAGCATGAGTCAACCTTATGAGTCGACCCCTGTGACGAAAAAATTTTACAACGGTAGTTTTCAGCTCGTTTTGACTGTATTTAATGCCCATTTAATGTGCTCCAACGGCTCTATTTCAGCTCAGATTACTCTCCACTATTATTTGAAGTTATAAAAAGCACTCAAAGGAGGGAATCAATAAGGTTTTGAAAAGGTTCTTCAAATATTTATTTCAACCCTAAGCAAGAGCCCTCTTAAAAGTTCAAGAAGCTTTTATTTCAAGTTCACCAATCCCTCAAGAGCTCATTCAAGTCTTCAACCACCTTGAGAGAAATCAGAAGAGCTTCATTCTTATTATGTAAAGTGTATTTAAAGCTTTATTTACTCATTAAAGGAGCTATATCTATATTTCTGTGTGATTAACTGCTATACTCTATTTTGAGTTGATATTTTATTTTGGAAGGGTTTCAAAATGTGGAAAGATTGATTCGAACCTTGAATCGGATTTATTGGGTTAGCTTGTACCCGAAAAATAAGTATTCTAGTTTGGAATAGCTAGAGTCAGAGTTTCGATGTTGTATTCGAATTGAATATGGTTTAGTGGATTTGAATTCCAAGTAGGAGCTTGGAGAGTGGACGTAGGTGCAAGGTTGGCACCGAACTACTATAAATCTTTTTATTTGTGTTGTGCTTACTTGCTCTCCTTTTAAATTTTCTTATCTTCTTGCATTCTTGCATCCAACTTCTACACCTTGCATAAATTTTACTCTCCACATTTATCCTGTCCATTGTTAAATAATTCTCATAGTTGTAAGTTAATTTTTAATTTTTTAAAAATTCAATTCAGCTCCCCCTCTTAGGTTGCATAGCTAGGCAACAAAACACACAACACACACATAGAGATATATATATATGTGTGTGTGTGTGTTTGTATATATATCTATGTGTGTGTGCATGCACACACACGTGTGTGTACATATACATATTTATATATATATGTGTGTGTACATACATACATACATATATCTATGTGTGTATGTATACACACGCACGCGCGTACACACACACACACACACACACACACATATATATATATATATATATATATATGCATGGCGCGCGCGCCGCACACCACACACACACACACACACACACACACATATATATATATATATATATATATATATATATATATATATATATATGCATGCACACACACACACATATATATATATATGCATGTATACTTACACACATCTATATATATGCATTTATATATACATACACATATATATATATATGTATGTATGTACACACAGATATATATATATATATATATATATATGTTTGGTGAGGCAAGCATCTTTGTAATATCTCCAATGTTTGCTTTGGGCCACCTAAATCAAAATAATCAACTTATTTTTGGTAGGTTATTGTTGGATTGCTGATTTGGTAGGTGTGCATGTTCATCCTTAGCAGAAAAATGTAATAACATATTATATATATATATATATATATATATTATATATATATATAGAGAGAGAGGAGAGAGAGAGGAGAGAGAGATGGATTGGGCTATAAGTGGATCTCTCCACTCTAATCATGTCAGATCTATATAGGAATATAGGAGTTTCTTGTCAATGATTTGATTTGGTAGATACGATTTGAAGATCTTGATTTATGCATTAACCAATAAAATATATATAATTTAATATTATTACGATTGTCTAATTTTTTATCATTTGATGCATAGACTAGACTCTTCCAATCATGTGACATTTGATATGTAAGTAATTTAAAAATAATAAATTATATCTAATAATTCAAATCATCGATGTGATGTCCTCATTGTCCAATCTAAATCTAACTAAATTTAAAAGGAGATCTATTTGAATGTAGCCAAATGTGTGTCTATATATATATATATATATATATATATATATGTAGAGAGAGAGATGAAGGTAACAGTTTACAGTTACATTCTAATGACACTCCTATGTCATAAGTAAATCCATGAGTTCACTGTCTATGGCACCTTCCCATATTACTGATACAATATGGTTGACAACCCAATTTGCGGGTTGTCTGCCTCCCATAGGCATGGAAAGGTCCAAATAAGCCATATAAACAATATAGTTTATTGACCAAATAACAAGCAACTAATGTTGATTTCTCCTAATATATTTATTGTTTAAATCTTTATGATATAATAATTCCATAATGTGGGCGAGTTTTTGCCGAGTCATTGCCGAGCAAGGAAAAGGACAGTGGGTGTCATTCCCACTAAATAAAGTAGTAAAAAATTTAGAAGAGAATCCGGAATTTGTTTAAGAAAATAATAAAATATGAAAGGACCCTTGATTTTATTGCCTTTTATAGTAACTTGTTGTAATAAAAAAAAATGAAAAAGACAAGAGTGAAATAAATTAAAAAATTAATTTTTTATTTCATCTGACAAATAGTCCCATCAAATTCTTTTTCTAGAAAGGAGAGAAAAATAATTTTTTTTTCCAACCTTCTCCCCTTTCCTTACGCTTCTTTCTTTCTTTCGGCCCCTCCTCGAAGGCTTTGCAAATCCGTGACTTTAATTAATGCTGTTGATTTGACGTCGATGTGATGCGTCGGGCGGGGAGAACTGTTAGCCTCCCACGTGTCTGGTGGACCGTCTTGTCGCCTGCGTCTCGGACAAAGCGTTAGTCTCCTTCTGAAGCGACCTAAGTGAATGATTAAAAAAAATAAAAACAACAAAAGTCCCTTTATATCCCTGCCAATTTTATATTGCCATCCTCACTCCCTCACCCCCAACCAGAAGGAATTATATCTTTACCATATGCACCACATGGCCTCTATTAATCATTTCATCTCATATATATATATATATATATTATATATTTATATATATATATATATATTTATATATTATTATATATATTATAAAAAATAATGAATGCTTGATAAATGAAATTTACAAAACATGATGAGATGACTAGAATGGTGCATCATCAGTCATGCACGTAATGTACGATAAAATTTCTCTACAACTAATATCATAAATTATTAAAAAATTATACTCTATATATATCGTATTATCTTTGTAGGATATTAGACCAATAATATTTTGTCATGTGCCCTTCATGATCGCCTCTTTCATCTCATCAAGTTCATTAGCTGTGCTTTCACCATGCTCATCATCCACAACCATCCATCATCCATCCCTACTTTCTCTCTTTATCGGCTCTAACCATATCATCCACACCTTCGAGTCCTAAGTCCTACGAGCATTGTGCCGTTGGCATGATGGCCATGAACTCGAAACCCCAACGAATTTCAAGATGATTAAAAAAGAGGAAAAAGGGAGGGGGGGTGAGGAAGGGATGCCCTAAATTAAATTTATATATGATATTATGGTGATTGAATGATTGTTGACTCAATTAGAACTAAAAATTAGATGGATTGATAAAATATATGCCAAACTTTAATTTGATCCAACCGAAAGAATTTGGATTAGATTTGATTTTTTGAACCTAATTCAAATATAGATTGCATTTGGATTGCGCCTATCCTTAATCCAATTTGAGCTCTAATGGGATTGTCTCTAGTTGCAAAGCAAGAGGATGTACCTTGTGATTTATGCCCCCATATACGATGTCATTTATGATTCAAAATCTTGGAAGAGAGGCTCTATATTTAATTCAAAGTTAATTTATCGGTGCCATCGCTTTCACCATGTCCGCCTGCTTTTCCCCTTCTTGGAGCACTTGGACTCAGATTCGGTGCTCCATGGGACCCCCTTTGCAGATGCTGGTCTAGAAACTATCATGCCCAATAATGCAAACATTTTTTAACCAAACTTGAGGGTCGAAACATTCAAAGATGTCCAAGACCTAAAGATTTTAGGATGTATTTAAATATCTATAAATACAGTAGATTAAAGATCAAGAATCATTCAGGGACTTGATTTTAATTTTAATTAAAACATATATTTTGAGATAATTAAATAGGGTTAAAGAATCTTGATAGATAACAAACATATCATTGCGTTGGCTGATAAAATCTTAGATGTGGCAATTGAATCGGTTTGGTTCGGATAAAAAATCTATCAATCTAAATCTGACTATTTATTAAATAGGTCAAAAAGTCATATTTGAATTTATATTTATTAAATAGGTAATCTGACCTGATCTACATAATTCGTTTATTAAATCAATCAGGTCTAGTTAAACATATTAAACCAGTTAAGTGAATGTTTAATGAATTCAACAAATTTAAATCAGTTAAATAAGTTAAACAAATCAGATTAAATATGATAGAAATAGATTAAGCATATTTTAAACAGATTAAACAAGTCCTAAATGGGTCCAATCAAATGGGTTAAAAATTTAAGCATGAATCCCATATATTTAATAAATAGATCTAGATGGATTGACATATGACTCAATCCATTTATGTCAAAATCAAACCTTCTTAACATGGGTTGTTTATGGGCCAGATTGACGAATTGAGTCATAAATTGCCACTTTTATAAAATCAATGTTTAGATATAATAATGGTACTCAATATCAATAGCTTTGGTGTAATTAAGTAATAATCTTTATGCACAAAACTAGTAACTTTGAGATAGATGACTGGTATGTATAAGGCTCATGTGGCCAGTATTTTATCACAATGAACTAGCTAATAAACTTGGCACTGTCAACCAGTAAAATTGAGTCGGTGGATTTGTCAACTTAGCATTATGAGGAGTAAAATTAACGTGCATCAATATTAAGTTTAGTCATGGCATGTGTGTGGTAAAATTTTTCTATAAGATTGATAATGATGGCATGTAAGACTGATGGCTTTAGAACAAATGACTATAAAGCATTATAAAAAAGAAAATTTTCTAAGATTAATGTCTTTGGTAAGATGGAAGGAAAAAGAAAGAGATGGGATTGAGGGATTGGAGACAAAGAGAAACAACACATTTTCTTGATAGGCACATAATTGGTATGTAAGGCACATTGTGGAGAGTGAAAGGGGAGGGTGGATACGAGAGATATAATGCAGAGAGGATCCAAACTCTGATTATTAATATTAAATTTTCTTTTTTGGTTGCAGTGGAATTGCATGCCATCAATAATATGATCAAATGGGCACACAGTATGCACATGGATAGAGGAAAAATTGGTGGTGACTTGATAAGAAAAATGTAAAAGCTGGTGAGTTCTATTGAAAATAATTTTCAAGGCTTGCAACAAAAGAAACAATATAAGAAAATAATGGTGAAGCCAATATATATACCAATCACTTTAACGAAATGATAGATGAATTACAAAATCTTAAATCATATTGCTATGGTTTCAGGTTGCGTTAGAACATGTGATCATTTTGGTTGGGCCAAACTAATTTTGGATCACTTCCATATCAAAATCGGATCAATCCAATTCACTTGTAGATCCATATACGAGGACTTCGATATAACAATACTGGCAATGCCATTGATAGCCGACCTTAAAGCCCAAGAAAAAGACTATGTGACCGATAGCCGATTGGAGTATAAGAATACCCTATCTCAGCTGGATGCTAGAGTCGTTTAAGGCATCTCACCACCAAAGAAGAGTTTTTTGTTTCTACCAAAAAAAAAAAAAAGAAGAGTTCCTTGTGTCTGTTTTGGAAAGCAAGATCTCTGAAGTTAGATTCTTTCTTAAATTATTGATCTCCTCCTGTCCACAAAGTCACAACTTGTGCTTGTTCTGGGAGAAATTCCATGCCTTCATCATGGCAATGTATGGCTTCCCTTGAGTTGAAGATGAGGATAAGATTCACCACTTTGTTATCTGCTAACCCTGCAGTTTAGAATATGGATGCCGACGTACAAATTAAAGAGGACAGTGACCTCACCATATAGGTCTTAAGATCTAAGCCTTGGTCTAAAGGATCAAAATTATTGCATAGAATTTATAGTTCAGTTACGTTCATCAGATTCTCCTCAGTCCACAGTACAGTGTTGGACAGGCAGTACATAATCTCCAATATTTTAAAGAGGGAGTCTTTTATTGCGGCCATGCACATACACAATCAGAGGACTTCATATATTAATAGAAACCCGTCCTATCACGGCAATTAGTTCAACGGTGCTATCTGAAAGTCGGTGATTAGTAAATGATTTCACGAACCATTTAATTTCTATGTACCGCATGCTGACTCATGGCCAAAAAAAAAAAAATAATAATAATAAAGTAAAAAAGATAAAGGATCTCAATGTTGGACCTCTTTCCTCAGTTGCCAACTTTTTTTATTTTCTCGAAAGAAAAAAAAAAATTGGGAAAAAAAACTGCTTCAAAACAAGTTCCCTAAGAATCATGAAGACACTAAGCACAAATATCTGAAAAAATTCTGGTACTTTCCTTGTGAGTTGATATGGATACCACATTAGCGTACTAATGCCCACCATCAAGTTACACCATATGCTTAGGGAACTGTTTCCAATTTTATTCTACAGTAACTTTCCACATCCGATAGTCTACGCTGACCACTTTCCTATTGTTTAATTATACCTCCAATGCATGAGTTGTAAAGTAATGGCACCTAATGTCCAGCCATGCATGCACATAATTGGACCTTGGGACTAACTTAAATATGAACAGTTGGCATCACGTTTTAAAAAAATAAATTTCTCCAAACCTACATCATAGAGTTGATAAAAAGAAAAAAATCCTAGCATGAGATTTGGACAAACCTTACGTTTTATTAATATTTCAAGCTTGATGATTGGCTGGAGGAATCGAGGAGTCAAGGTGTTCCGAGCTGTACAATTGGAAAGATAGATAAACCATTACGTGCCAAAAAAAAAAAAAAAGGATATCTGTCTGTTAATAGGTTTGTGTTTTTTTTTTGGGTGCAACATAGGTTTGTGTTTTTTGACAGAATCTAGACATGTGGATTGCAGAGCTTTTTACCCCTAAACATGCTAGTATGATTATTCTATGAAGACTACCGTGGGAAAGTGTGCAGGTTCACCGAATCTAATCGTCTCCTACCACTCAAGCAGGAGCCAATAAATGCAAAGGGTAGGCTTTCAGCAAATTAGGCCCGTGAAACGAACGTGACAGGAACTTGGCCCAACAGGCCATGTTTTGCTTTTAAATCTAAAGATGAGTCCGATCTATTTCAAAAATAGATTATATTCACCCATCTTGTTTAAATGTACTGTTAAATTAAACTCAATGTAAATCCGGATTTCGAAGATTATCTTTGAAAGTCCAAAAACATTGAAAACTTAGGATCTGTATGTTGAATCACGCGATTTCCACTTCTGAAAAACTCTTTAGGTCGTATACAAAATCACATCGAAAGACACACAAACAAATCCACCATAATGCTTTGATGCAAGAATGAGATGAAAATGAATGGAGAGTTATCTTTTCCTAAAATTTTTTTCTTGTTTTTTAATGTCTGACTTTCTTAAAGAAGAAATCAGATAATATGAGTGAGGAAGATGAAAAAACTATCCAGTAATTTTTCTCTCCTCTAACTAATCCCTGTAATATTTGAATTTAGATCTTGGTCGGGCTAGACCATCATGAGCAGCCAATTAGGTCAAAAAAATTAGTATCTCCCACTCACACACGACGGGCTTAATAAGATCCAAAAAAAATTGTAAAAGAACAACTCTCAATTTTCATTCAAATTCAATGCTATTCATTCTCAGCAAATGAACCATGTAATCCGCGAGCATACCTGTACTTGGGAGCTTAATACTATGTACCTGTTAGAAAAAAACATAGTGGCTACTACTCAAAAAGAAAAATGACTATTAGAATAATTATTTTTTGTCGTGCCCCAGACACATTTTATTACATCAGTCAAAGCATATTCAATTCCTTTAAGACTATGCTTAACTATCTTTTCCTCATCATGTATCCACAATTATGTTTAAGCCATATCAAGACGACATAATTGGTCGACCGATAAATACATATGGTAAATATAATCAACAATGGTCTTCCTTTCATACTTATGCATCTTAGTTTCAGACCAACTGCTTTTCTAGACATATCCTATTAGGTTAAATTATTTTGTCACCATTGAAAACATACTAAAGTAGCAAACATTGGCCAGTCACTTTGAAAACATAGTTAAAAGTCACATAGGGCACTAATTGAAGCTAGCACTGAATGTTGTGCCTCAAAAAGAAACTCACACAGTGAGGATGCAGGGATTACTATATTTGATCACTCACTTTCCATATGGGTCGAAGCAAGCACATGTAATATGAATTACATGCTATGGTGATTTCTCAAAAAGAGCGTATGTTTATCTACTAATTATTATCACCATACAAATCTAGATCCAGTTGCAACTTTATATTACACATTCACATATAACTAGTCCGAGTTTTTTATGAGCTCACTATCTACAATGCCTAATCAAGTACTTGCATCTGGCTTTCGCCCAGATTGACATGATTGTGGGATTATCATGTTTGGTCCATAAACTGCATATTCATATATTAAATGTATACCTCATCTTGACTTAGGTCAAGGCGACACTATTGATCCATAAAGTACTTTTGTATATTTTGACTTATTCTTTCAATGTTGAATAAGTATACTAGTAATGTCACATTCACAACGTCCAATATCATAGTATCTCATCTTAGCTCGCTCTTCCAGTGCTTGAGGTGGTCACTCGTATGAGAAAGCCGATCTATGCCTGGTGATATACATATAATATATATATGTCTGTGCTAGTTTTATAAAAAATCTGTTCCATTCAATAATAAAACTAATATGGAACAAATAAATATCAATTCATTGATAATAAATATTGTACATTAAAGTCATAGTGATCCTTGATAATATAATTTCTTACTAAACTCTATACAATCCCAGAGATTCAATATGAGATAAGAATACATATCTAGGAATAGGTTTAGTATAAGGGGTTGCAATCATCAAATGCATGTAAATATATTTTAGGACCACTTCTTTTTGTGCTACTATGTCTCTAATAAAATTATTTTTAGTATCAATGTGCTTCGTTCTATCATGATACTTAGGATCTTTCACATATGCAATGGTAGTTTGGCTATCACAAAGAATTGTTATGAGTCTTGCAGCACTGGGTACAATACCTAAGCTTTGTAAAAATCTTCTATGTCAAATTGCCTCCTGCACTGCAATTGAGCAAACAATAAACTCAGCCTTCATTGTAGACAAGGCTGTATATATTTGTTTCTTGTTATTCCAAGAGATAACATTATTATTAAATAAGAATACATATCCTGAAATCGATTTGCTCTCATCCAGATCTCCTACTCAATCAGCATCTGAATAACCACTCAAGCACAAATTATTTCCCTGATAGCATAAGGAGTAATCGAAGTGCCTTTGAGATATCTTAGGATTCTTTTGATCATCTTTCAATACAGCTTTTCAGGATTAGCTTAATAGTGACTCACCAATCTAACAGTATAGCAAATATCGGACCGTATACATATCATAACATACATCAAACAACCAATAGCACTGGAGTAAGGAACATTAGCTATTTCTTTCTTTTCTTTTGAAGTTTTAGGGCACATTTTAAGATTTAGACCTTCGCCTCTTGCTATAGGAGTGTCTATAAGGTTACAATCTTGCATGTTAAATTGCTTTAGAATCTTTTTAATATAAGGTTTCTGCGTCAATACAAGAAGCTTTTTGAGAGATTCCTATAGATTTTAACACCAAGCACATAAGCTGCTTCCCCATATCTTTCATTTCAAAATTTAAAAATAACCTTTCTTTTATGGCAACAACAAACTCATTATTATTCCTGACTAATAAAATATCATCCATATATAACGATAGAATCATAAATTTATCTTCAAAATATTTGATATATATACAATGATCTTCATCGATTATGGTAAACTCATGAGAAGTTATAGCTCAATGAAATCTTAAATATCATTGTCTGGATGACTGTTTTAGGCCATAAATTGATCATTGAAGCTTGCATACTTTGTACTCTTAGTCTTTTGTAACAAAACCTATAAGTTGCTCCATATAGATTTTTTCATCCAGTTCTTCATTGAGAAATACTGTCTTAACATCAATTTGATGTAATTTTAAATCTAGATGTGTGACGATCACTACAAGAAAACAGACTAGCCATCACTAATAACTCAATCCTCATCACTAATAATATTAACAATGGACTTCCATTGCTAAAAATTCATCAAAAATAACATCATCACTAATTACCATTATTAGCAATGACAATAAGCCCGTCGCTAATACGTATAATTAGAAATGGTATTAGTGACAATAAAATCATCAGTAATATTTTTTTATTTTAATTTTTTTAATTAAAATTTTAAAAATTTATTAGCGACTGCATGTTTCTAATACCGTCGATATAGTCTTTACCGACGCAATTAGCGTCGCTAATACCATCGCTAATAATTTTTATTTTTTTTAAAAAAATTATAATTAAATTTTTTAAAATCTATTTTAATCATAGTAACAATCAATTATATTTTTTAAAATATATTATAAATAAAATAATAATTATTTATCACAATCATAAGTATAAAATTAATTATATTATATTAAAAATATAAATTATATAATTTTATAAATTTATACTACTCTATAAGTATCAAAATTATATACATATCAAAAGAAAAAAAAATCACGTGAGATCCTCCTCATCTTACTCCTACTCCTGTACGTCTTCTTCAGTAAGTGGATGAGAGCTAGATATCCTAGCATTCTGTAATAAAAAAATAAAATATTATTAATAAATTTTGATACGAAAGTGTATATGTCGATATGGAGATGTGTGTTTCGATATACTACTTCGATTCTTGAACAGATTATTCCTACATATTTTATTTGATGATACGAAGCTATAGATATTCCTAGCCTATCAATTGGATGGTTAGATTAAATTTTTATCTTCTAGGTCTCCTTCCTGGACTTAAGTCTAAACATGTGAAGCTTCTAAATATAAAAATTTAAAATAAATAAAAAAAATTATTAATAGATTTATCTGCTGTGATGACTATGACAACGAGCCAACTGATCACATAGATGTAGATCCCGAAGAATCTCAACGACCATATCACGGACAGCGTCTCTAAAGCTCTGAGATCGCTGGCTCCAAATCCTCTGCACGACCTCCTCCACATATGCATCACCCCATGTCTGGATCGTCGAAATCTAAAGGAAGGACATCGAAGAGTATCGAGCTACTGAAGAGTCGAAGCTCTGACCGAATCCTATAACTCGGCTCCTACTCACCCCTTTGGTAGCCCTGAGCCATCCCTCGAGGTCAAGAAGGGGCTGAGAGGATGGATCCTCATCATACCACGATATGAAAAACTCCTCATAATTCGTCTATACAGTTTAAAAATTCATTAGTCCATACATATCCATATATATAAAAATTTAATAAATAATATTTTAAGTTATTACCACGATCTGTCGAGATCTAGGTTTTAAGTAATCACCAGTTCTCCTACACTAGTATATGGCCTTCCATATCTACAGCTATTTTGGTATACGACCTAGCTGCCATATCTATAATAAATAAATAATAAAATTAAATTAATTAATATATATATATTTTTAATTAAATATAAAATTTATTTAAGCATAAAATTTTTATCAATCTATCGGCTACAATATGTGTGTCAATAGATCCGTCGGTGTGTTTGATCGGATCCTACTAGCCAGTTCGATTCTATCGTACCCTCTGTTGCCTATCAAAGTACTCCTCAGTGCTACACCGATCATAGAGGGCCTCCCATGTCTCCTTTCGCATCCAATGATTTGTATAAGACTTCTAATTCGATGATGACTCAGAACTAAAGTGCTCTATGGCAGACTGCCTAAGACTGTACAGCCTGTCCCGAAGCCTACATGTGACCATCTCCTCAAAGGTCCGTTGGTTAGTCTTCTCATCCTGAGGAGTCTCGAATCGATAGTACTCCTACAAGTAGAAATAAGCATATATTAATAAATAGAATATAAATCTATCGAGAATTTAAAAATTAAACACCTTTGACTTACTAGGAACATCTCCTAGGCTGCCTCACGAGCCCCTGACGATCAACTGGAGAACTCATTCACCGACCCTGACATCAATCATCAGATGATCTCGATAATCACACAAGGCACCCCAAGCTCTCTAAATGTATTGCAAAATTAATTTTGAATAATAAATATTAGACTCTAAAATGATTAAATTTTAAATATATTCATTGAAGATATAATACTTACGAGTGACTCTAAATGTGGACGAGCTCTCTATCCTTCGATCGAGTCAGAGATGTCATGAGTTGGATGGATCCTCTACCACACCACTGACTCTGAGAGCCGGATGTTGCTCCATGTGACTATGGGGTCACTGGTGACCCCACATCGTCCGAACCTGAGAGTCTCAAGACATCATAAAGAATGTTATATTAGATAATAAAAAATAAAATAATATAAAAAAAATATCTAAAGTATTAAAATTTATCATATGGTATGTGTGTCGTAGAACCATGAGAGCTGGCTATATGAGAGCTCTCGAGGCGAGAGCTCTCTCCTCAGCTATAACGGCTCTGGCCTCTAGAAGATATGATCTATAATCTCTAAAAATAAAAATAAATAGATTTATATATTAATTATATAATTATGGATGGCAATATAAGATTTAAAGTGATGCAAGATAAGTATTTAAAATGATTCAAAGCAATGCAAGAAATAAAATGATACCTGAAGGTCGTGGTGATTCTGAGTTCGTGAGAGAAATCCTTCAAGACCATTGCTGAGAGGTGCTTGGACTTAGAAGAGAAGTCCAAGAAAGAAGAGATGGGGCTTCGAAGAAGAGTCTCTGAGCTAGAGCAGAAGCTTCACGAGGAGAGGCACAGGAGTGCTTCGCTGGAGGCAAAGTATAGGGAGTTAGGGATCTAAAAGTCCAATCACAAGCGAGGAGCACTACTCATTAGCCTCTTCAAATGTTTGGTATCCTTTAGATTCTTTATTTCATTCATTTTTTTCTTCTACTTCTTCATCTTCTTCCTCTTCTTGGATAGGATTGTCTTTTAAAACAAACTGAGAATGATCCACCTCCTCATGTTGGCCATCACGTAGGAGAAAATCTAGAGCATCCAACTCTACATCTATGAAAGACTGATTAACTCCAGATGTTTCATTCTCCTGAAAGTATTCTGATAAATGGATCTCTTCTTCTTCTTCAAGTGCATAGTGAACAGTTTGAGACTTAATTTTACATGCAGCCCACCATTCTTTCCTTCCTCTTTTTCTTGATGGAAAAGGAGTATAATAAACTTGAACAGCCTGTTGAGCTAGCACAAATGGCTTGTTGACATATGCTTTTGATCCATATTTGATTTCAATAAGCCTGTGCCGTGGATCAACCTTCATACCATGCTTATCAAACCATTGGTACTTAAATAGAATGATACTATTACCTTCAATGTAAGTCAACTTGATTACTTTTTCAAAGATTTCATAGTAGTCACTCTCTGCCTCTTCCCACCAGCTGCCCTTTATACATACACCATTGTTCATTATGCTCTTATGATATCCATATCGCTAGGTATAAAATTTAAAATCATTTATGTTACAGCCATTATAACATATAACATATTTTGTTGGCCCATAACCCAATGGTCTTAACTTCTTAGGTATGGATTCGCTCTCTTGCATGACCTACATATTATAAAAAAAAATAAATTGAAAAAAATTAAAATATATGTAATGATAATGGATGCTTACCAATTTATGAAACCAATCTACAAAGTTCTGTGAGCACTGTGCAAAAATTTCTTCCTCACTTATCCTCGGGTTGTCTCGTTTCAGTATCCCATCATATTGCCTAAATATGCATAAGATAAATATACTATAATAAGTGATTGAATAGTTGGGATTGTGATGGATACTTACCAATATATGCATCGACCTCCTTGTAGTTTAGTAGAATATATGCCTCTGCCTATCGCAATTCAGTATCAGTTAAAACCCAAGGAACCTCGTGCCCAAATTCATGAGCGGGATAGGCAAATATTGATATCTTTTGCTCTGATCCCTCACTACCAGCATCATCATTTTAGCTCACTTGAGTCAGCTTTATCTGCACATTAGGATTAAAGTAGTATTAGCTGAAATTTGAGATTTCTTCTATTATGTAACCCTCCACAATAGAATCTTCGACTCTAACTTTATTTTTCATTTTTTTCTTGAGACTATGCATATATCTTTCAAATGGATATATCCACTTGTACTGTACTGATCCCTCCATTCTAACTTCATACGCTAGTTGAAATACGAGATGCTCCATTGAGTCGAAGAAGCTAGGAGAAAATATCTTCTCCAACTTGTATATGGTCTCTACACTGTTGACCTCAAGATTGAAGATGTAGTCGATGGATAGTTTGGTAGCACAAATGTCTCTAAAGAAAAGACTAAATTTGATCAAAAAACTCTATATGAAGTTAGGAAGAAGATCACGCCAAGTCAATGGAGTAATCGTTGCATAAAGATATAGCAGTCATGACCCTTTAGTCCATAGAACCTGTAATCTTTGACATTGACGCATCCAACTGATTACTTGCATAACCATCTAAAAATTTAAGATTTTTACACCATTCATATATATCTTTTAACTACTCCCTTGTTAAGGTGTAAGATGCTTTTGGTTTCAAAAATTTCTCAAGTGACACCTCAACCAGCTCTGATAGAGGATGCTTGCATATGTTCTTCATATCTGCTCGAGCCTTGAAGTTATCCTTTACTTTATCCTTGACATCCATAATAGTGTAGAAAATATTATTGAATATATTCTTCTTAATATGCATGATGTCAAGGTTATGACGGATCAAATTGGTGGACCAGTATGATAATTTTCAGAATATGCTGCGCTTCACCCAGTTATGAGTTCTATCGAACTCTCGAGATTTCTGCTTGTCAAATAGTATGCTAAACTAAACTTTATCCATTTGGAATACCCTCTGAAATACTTATATACTATTGAGATGCGGGGGTGCACAGTCCTTCTCTATCTTATTTCTTCTAAAACTATCCCGCTGCTTTCGAAAATGATGATTCTCGAGGAGAAATTGATGATGACAATCAATCCAGCAAGGCTTACGACCATGCTCAAGTTGAACTGATTTTATATTCTTCATGCAATAGCAATATGCTAGCTTTCCATGAGTGCTCCATCCCGACAACATCCCATAAGTAAAAAAATCACTAATGATCCACATTAATACAATTTTTATTACAAAATTTTACTTCTTCGATACATCAAATATACATGTGCCATCGGACCATAAGAATTTTAACTCATTAACAAGAGATCTTAGATATGCATCAATGCTTCTATCAGGATGTCGTGGTTCAGGAATGACTAATGTAAGAAAGATTTTATGTTCTTTCATGCACATCCCAGATGGCAAATTGTGTGAAGTAATAAAGATTGATCAATATGAATAAGGGGTCTTTACATGACTGAACGGTGTAAACTTATCCGTAGACAAACTTAGTTGGATATTATGTGATTTTTGAACAAATAAAGGATGGCAAGCATCAAATTTCTTCCATGTCTCACAGTTCGACAAATGACTCATCATATCGGTGTGCTTATGAATTTTTTTTTTGTGCCATCTCATCTGCTCAGTAGTACTTTTGGACAAGTAAAGCCTTTGAAGCCTAAGAGTAAGAGGAAGGTATCGAAGAACCTTATATTGTATGTCCTTTTGAAATTTATCCTCTTGCCTCGACTTAAATTGGCTTTCACCACATACGTCACATGAGCTCTTCAGTTGATCCTCCTTGTAGAAAAGTATACAATCATTACAGCATACATCTATCTTCTTGTATCTCATGTCTATCCCTTTCATCATGTTCTTTGAAGCATAGAAGCTCCCAATAAGCTTCTTATCCTTCAGTAGCATCTTCTTTATGATTGCTCCATCCTATTACAATAGTTAATCGTCATATTAAATTCAATCTTCAAGTTCAATAACTCTGACACAGTCGATAATATAGTATGTGTTTCACATCTCGATCATAGTGGTTCATCAGTATCTTTCAGTATACGATAGAAATCATCACTGTCAGCTTCTGGATCATCCTCCACATCCCAATCAAAGGATCAAAGCATCTATAACCATGTCTATCATTCTATCTGTATCCATATCCTACTGACTTCTAACTCTTACAATTATCTCCCACATCTTCTTATGCAGGTACTAATACTTATAGTGTGGCATAAATCCACTTCTATATAAATGAGCAATTATTGTATCCCTATCAAATATTTCTCTATTGCCACATCTCTTTCAAGGACAACAAATCCATCCTTAATGTAAGAGTACCATATTTTTAAAAATATACTCACAGAATTAGTACTCTACACCTTCCTTATATTTAGTAGAAATCACTCCATCGACTATTCGACAGTCCATCTAACTATGGTTCATGGTGCACTATCTAAGGATTCTGTATATACAAATAAAAGATAATTGCTAAATAATTATTTTAATATTTTGAATGGTTTATATAATAGTTACATCCTACCATCAACTAATAGGTATAGAAGGTCCTATCTTATTCAAGAATTATATTAATTCTATAAGTCAAGCACAGTAATCAAACGATATGCAATATAGGTCGAAAAAAATTTCAACAGCATCTTTCCTTAATTTTCTCTACATAGCATAAGATGTGCGAGGAGAATTAAAGAAAAATACTATATAAAATTTTTTTCAAACCCTCACCATATCATTTGATTACTTTAATGATCTATAGAATTAATTATATTTTTCAAACTATCCATACTAGATAATCTATTGATCAATGTATATAATTATCCCATCCATATAAAAATATATAAATATACAGATACCGTAGAATATGTGCATTAATCAAAAGATGGGTCTATGATTATATACAATATAATATTTTTAAAATTTTTAAATTAGTGGGTTTCAAAGTACAGAGCATCATTACAAATGGAGATAGTCGGGACACGCATCCCATGCATGTGGACTTAAAGCATGCCATATGACTAGATCACATGAGTACACCAGTATGGCATCTAGGCAAATCCTAATTTGAAGTTCTAAGATACCAAGCAGCATTACAAATAGGATTGAAAATAGGTCAAGATGGGCCAGGCCACATCCCTCTTTGAGTCCGATTCAAAATTTTTTTCAGACTTCAGACCGAGCATAAGGTCTAGAATTCGATTGTCGAGCTGTTCCGACCGCTACCAGAATAGATGAGCAAGACAAAGCTGGTTTGATGGTTGTCCGACCTCGAACCCCTACCATCAAAGGTAATAGGACTACTCTCGTCGGAGAGCTTTACAGAGTGGTCCCATCTTTCGAGAATAATATTGATTTGAATAATATTATTAATAATATTATTTAAATTAATAATATTATTTATTTAAATATTTTTAATATTTAAATTAATAATATTTAAATTTAAATATTATTAATTTATGATAATCGAATAAATCTAATTTTAAATATTTAAAATTTAAAAAGATGAAAATGGGGTGTAGCGACGGCGATGGAGCCATCACCGTCACTAATACTCACAATGCGATGGTGGTGCGGGTTCGACAGTGTAGATCTGGCGGTGCGGTGCTTCGATGGCTGGGTGCTCCAAAGGAGGGAGGTGGGGCCACAGGTCCGATCTGATAAGGAGAGGGATGGGGGGAGAAGGGGGAGATTGCGGAGAGTCCGATCCAACAAAGGGAGGGGTGAGGGGAGAAGGGAGGACCATCACAGGTTCGGTCCAGCAAGGGGAGGGGTGGGGGGAGAAAGGGGAGGTGGCAGAGGGTTCGATCCAACAAGAAGAAGGGTGCGGGGAGAACAGGGAGGCGACAGGTGGTCCAATCCGACAAAGAGAGCGACGGGGAGAAAACGGGGAGGTAGTAGGGGTCTAATCCAACAAGGGGAGGGGCGGGGAAGGAAAAGGGAGATCGGGTGGCAGAACGTCGACTCCGGGAGGCGATCGGGAAGAAGGGGGGAGCTCAGGGACGTAGGCTCGGGACCACATGATCTAGCGGGGGACGTCGGATCTGAGGTTGCTCCAATGGTGTGGGGGCTGGTGGGAGGAGTTTGGGGGCTTCGATAATGGGGTAGGGGAGAATGGGAACCGGAGGCAGCAGATGAGGAACAGAGCGATTGGGGATCCAAGGGGTTTTTATGGCACATTATTAACGACGGCTAGCTTTCATCGCTAAAGTTGTCGCTAATAGCTATAAATTTATAGTGACGGCTTTACCGTTGCTAATAAGTATTAAAAACGTCGCTCATAATTCATCGACCTTTTAACGATAAAAAACTTTTTTTATCATAACATTCAGTTGGTAAAGTATGGTATTAGCGACAGCGGGATTGCCGTCACTAATACTTGATTTTCATAGTGGATGGTGAGGATAAGACGAATAGAGGCAAACCTAACTACTGGAGAACCCAGGGTCATAAATTACTTAGGTTCGGTTTCTTAACTGTCCATAGTACATAAAGTGTGAAAGGGACCGATTTGAAGGGTACAGGATTAAGTATATAGACAACAGTCAAAAGAGCATCTCTCCAATATAAAATAGGAAGATTTGCTTGCACCATCATTGACCTCACCATCTCTAGAAGTGTTCTATTCCTTCTTTTTGCAGCACCATTTTGTTACGGAGTTTAAGAAATAGTCAATTGTCGATGTATCCCTTTCTCATCATAGAGCATCCTAAACTGCTCAGACAGATATTCACGTCTACGGTCAGTTCTTAGTATTTTAACTGTTTTAGCTAATTGATTCTCAACCAAACTTAAATATCGTCTAAAACAATCTAATACTTCTGACTTATGGGAGATCAAATAAATATGACCAAAGCTCATAAAGTCATCTATAAATGTGATGAAATATGAGGTCTCATGCCTCACCCTCACATTTATTGGATCACAAATATCAGAGTGGATTAATTGCAATGGAGTTTCTGCTCTGGTTTCTTTATGAAATGATTTTCTAGTTATTTTTTCTGCTAGATAATGCTCCCAAGTAGATAATTCTATTTTAAGTAGATAATTCTATTTTAGCGAGTGAGCCTAATAGGCCTTCTTGAGCAAATATGTTCATTCTCTCATTCACATTGCTTAAAGAAGCAATCAATTTGAGAAAAACAACTATCATCATAATTAATATGAGTACTATATGTAATCAACATCCTGTACCAAATTTATTCACATCATCATTCACATTGCTTGAAGAAGCAATCAATGAAAAATAACTATCATCATAATTAATACAAATACTGTAATCAACATCCAATACCATAAAACTATCTAATAAATATCCTGAGCCATAATAAGTTATTCTTAAATACACATCAACACGAATACTATGAAAATTCAAGCTATATCCTAAGCCAAAAAGAACAATAATAAAAATCAAGTTCCATCGAATATCTGGTGCATATAAGACCGCCATTTAGCATTAACTTGCAGGTGCCAATACCTCTCATTCCAACTTTAGAATTATCCCCTACATATATCCATCTGGTGCTAGGATTGATTCGATGATACTCCACAAAAACTCCTCTATCTCTAGCTATATGATCTATGGCTTCTGAGTCTACAATCTAGATAGGACGATATTTAGTAAGCAAACAACAACTAGAAACATAAGTATAATTTAACATAATGGAGTAAGGGCATACTTTCTTCGGCTCAGTGCACTCACGAGCGAAGTGACCCTGTTTGCCATAGTTGTAGTAGCACATTTTGATCTTGTCCTTCTTTTTACTACCGTGCTTACCTCTCTTGCGCTGGTTAGCCTTACCAAGTTTGAATACTTGCCTTTTTTTCTTATCCATTTTGGAGAATTTCCAATCCTTTTTACGCTTGAAGTCAGGAGCCTTGTGTGAGTTAGATTCAGCCACGTAAGCAAATCTAGAAGATTTAGCTACCTCGAGGCGCTTATCTTCTAGTTTTAAATGACGTGCTATATTATCAAAATTCTTTACATTATCATTATGTGTCATAGTTATTATCATATGCTCCTAGCTCTTAGGTAAGGATCTGATTACAGCCTGAACCTGTTATTTATCTGTAAGGGTATGGCCAACTGCCTTCAACTCCCTTATCATATTCGACATTTCCCTAAGATGCTGCCTCATAGTGTTATTTGGGAGCTTCTTATAAGAGTCAAACTTGATAGTTAGTCTTCTCAGCTTTGTAACTGAAGTACTCCCAAACTTCTCTTTCAAAGCAAACCATATTTTCTGAGCTATATCATATTCCTCGAACTCACACATATGATCATCTTGTATATTGCTCAGCAACGAGCAATGCTGTTCTTCCTTTTTCAAGCTAAGTAAGCCTCCTGATCTCTCTTATATTAAGCTGAAGTATCCTGCTCAGGCTCAGCAATGGTATGGTTGAGTGTCTCTAGAACCTCTTATTCCTCAAGGATGTACTGAATTTTTTTGTGCCAAATATCATAATTGTCATCGTTCAACTTATCACCCTTGTTTAACTCAGCCACAATATTTTTTTATGCAGATGCCATATTGAATACTACTACATAGATATAAGTACACAATAAATACTAGCACAAAATTTCTAACATAATAGATGCACACACAAATATATTATGATCAAGCAAAAATGAACTAAATTAATGATAACTTAACATAAAACACAAAATTAAAAGTTTGCTAGGCTCCCAATAATCTTCTATGTTTAAATGTCTAGTTATCATTGACTTAGAACTATTTGCTCAAAAAATTTTAAGTTCTAGATGAGAACTTTCTTCAAGTTCTACTAACCTTAGAACTCCCACTCCACAATATATTTAAATATGTTATAACAGCAATGAATAAACAAATTAACAAAAAATACATAGCATGGCATTAATGAACAACAAATTAAGATCATATAATGTCAAATACATAAGAGATTATCTACTTGAGCAGGAATCTGAATAAACAAGTTTAAGATACATAGTTTACAATCAAACAAGGCATAATACTAGTAAAGCCTTCTTTTCAAAATATAATTCCTGCTAAATCTTTTATGCTCTAGGTATGACAAAGCATTCCCTATGTCGAAAATAAATTGATCTAGGATAATATTCGGTCCCACTCTACCTAACCATGGATCCCCAGGATCCTTATTGTGTCCGCAATAGCCCAAGTGCCTTGCACTGTGAAGATTTGGAAACTGAGATAATAGTATAATTCATCTAATTCCAGATAATATATAGCGTTCTTCAGCTAACTCAAGCTCACAAGCTATTTTGTAGAAAGATTTAATTTCACCCTTCTTACATTTTTTCCACAGAGCGAAAGCTACAGTTTCTCATTCTGCTGGTAGAGAGTTGAGTAGAGTAACAATTTATTCTTGAACAGACGCATTGATCCCATGACATCTAAAAGATCTAATTAAATGATCCAAAATTTCTATATTCATTTGTATAGTATATTTGAAATCCATCTTATAATTTTTGAATTCTTCATAAAAGGTTTGTGACCCATCACCCATTTTGCACTACATGCATAAAAAGATATATAGTGATAAAGAATAATACATGATGAATATTATATTAACATCAATATAAATCACACTACAACAAAACAGGTTATTAGTGATGAAAAATTTTCGTCGCTAATAATCGATTTTCGTCGCTAATAATATTAGCGATAATTTTTTTATCGCTAATATTTCATCGCAAATAATCTCGTTGTTCATAATATTTTATGAAGAAAAAAAATTTATCGCTAATAAAAGATTTTTGTGATGAATATTTTTTATCATTAAAAAAAATTGATGAAAAAATTTAATCTAAAAAAAGATATTTACGATGAAAAATTTTCATCGCTATTATTTGCTAAAGTTTTAGCGACAAAAATTTTCATCGCAAAAAATTATTTTTACAATGAAAATAATTCATCGCTATTAATTTAATAAAAAAAATTATTTAAAAAAATTAAATAATATTAGTGATGAAAAAAATTTATCATAAATAATATTATTTGTGATGAATTTTTTTTCATCATTGTTAATTATATATGTATTGATAAATTAAATTGTGTTAGTAAAATATTTTTAGCGATGAATATTTCATCAAGAATAATTCTGTCGTTAATAATTTAATCATATTTTTTAAAAAAATTTATGAATATATATTTTACATTTATATATATAATATTTTTTTCATAAATTAAAATAAAAATTTACACAATAAATTGATAAATAAATTTTATTATTTTATTATATTAAATTAAAATTATAAGATATTTAAAATTAAAAAAAAGTACATCAGTACGCCGTCAAATATTGGCATCTGGAGAACAAGCTGGGGATGGAGAGTGCTCAACGGAGCTCAGACCGACAATGGAGCTCGGATCGACCTGCTGCTGCCTCATCAGCTATATTGTCTACTCCATCTGCACCATCCACTCCATCATCTAGATTTGAAAGCACTGATAATCGTCGACGCGTGCAGCCAACTCCTGAGCTCGCTATCAATCCTCGACAGTCTGCTGTCGATCCTCGGCAGCCTGCCTCTGCACCTCTATCAGTCGAGCTTCGCACGCAGAATGGATGTCTGTCCTAGATGTACGTGAGGATGAAGGAGCAATGATCCTATACCCTAAACCCCTAACATAACAGGATCTTGTACCGAGCACCCGATCACAAATCTCATCATCTGTGGGTGCAGTCGAGCCCTCAGGGGGATGCTGGGATCTATTCTCTGTCATACAATCCTAAAAATTAAAATTATAGTTATTTTAATTTTATAATAAAAATCAGATTGTGAATGAAAAATAATTGAAAAAACTTACAAAGATCTCCTGACTCTCCGTCATCCATTTCTCCGACCGTCGCTGGTGGGTCCGCTGGTAGATATCGATCCTACCAGGAAGCTTGCCACTCTCAGCATCTCTCTGCAATTTGAGAATTAATTTAAAAAAATTTAAATAACTAAAAAATTATATGCTAATTAAAAATTAAAAATTACTTATAATGTGCTCCATATGATGAGCAAACGATCTCGAACCCCCACAATGCGGCACGGTCTGTCTCGTCCGGTTCGCCGCATTCTGGGCACATCATCTCTGTAAAATTATCTGAAAAATTAGTAGATAAAAAAATTAATTTAAGAATAAATGATTAAGTCATTAAACTATAAAAAAAAATTTAGATGTGTAACCTGATATGCCGAATCCTTGTACTGCCGACATATAGTAGTCCAATCATCTATGGTGATGCTGTCATAAAGCTGCTGCCGTGCTAGCTCCTCTCCATGATCCTATGCCATCCGATACCAATGCTGATGCATGTGATGGCGATAGTTCTTGAAATGCAACGATAACTGAATGTCGATGGCTCGCCTCACACGATCCTCCTCAAAATCAACGATATCAAATACACCCTGCCAATAACAAATATTAAAAGAATACTATGCAAATTAAATATTTATAATATAATTTATTTTATCTATAAGTAGGTATAGAAAATCTCTCTCTGAGCTGGTAGAACGTGACGCCAATCGAAGAGCGTCACGGGGGCATAACTGCGGCATATGATGCCCAGCTCAGTCTGCCATGGGTCACACCATCCCCTAATGGGTCTGGTGTAGCCGGCTGGTATCTCGATCCGGAGATGCTGTCCCGAATGCTCGCATCTCCAATGCTCCAAAGCGAGGTTCTTCAATGGACCTCGCCTTCACCTCACCACCGATGAGGACTCACCTGAAACAATAATAAATATATGATCCAAATAAAATAATCAAATTTTATTATATATAAAATGTAATAGTTAATACCACTGGAACCCACCTCATTGGGACTTGTCGGTGCAGGACCCTCTGACAGTGAAGCCAGTGCGGCATCGAAGATCGGTGGAGGTGCCTCAACCTCTGAGGCATCTGCAGGGAGCTGTGAATGCGAACGTCGTCATCTGTTTCCTGGTGCCATATCTGCAGGAATTGAGATATAAATAAATATAATATTGAATAATAATAGTAGAAATCAAAAAAATAATAATTTTATTATTGTTATTAGTGGATATTTCATCTCATTTTTCTAAAAATTTCGACAGCATCTCCCCATGGTTCTTCAAGTATATGATGTGGATATGGTGCCTACGCACCCTATTCACCATATACCCAGAGAACAATGGACAGATAACTACTGAATACCACATAATAAAATAAAATATCAATGATTAACAATAATAATATTATTATTTTTTCAAAAAGCTCGAATACGGACATTCAAGTTTCGATCTCGATGAAGATCGAAACTTGAATGAGAATCTACGGCTCAATATAATTTAAGTACCATCTTTGAACGTGCATTCGAAGATGTATTTTTAATTTATCAAAAAGAATAACTTCATATTGAAATTTTTTTATTAAAAATTTCAATAAATTTTTTTCTAAAATAAAAATATTTTTTTATTTATAATTTCAGTAGCATACAGAATAGCACATAAAATAATTTAATTATAACAAATAACAGTAATGTGCATTGTATTAGTGAAAAATAATTAGTTAAATAATTAAATAATTTCAGCAGTAACACTAAAAAATAATATGCAATAATTATTATAATTTCAGTCCGGCCCGACCAGGCCCGACCCGACCTACTCCATCTCGGCCCCATCCCCAGACACATCCCCGAAGGCCCCGGCCCGAACCCTACCAGACCCGACCCACCCCATCCCGGCCCGACCCAGACCCGACCTGCCCCGGCTCCACCCGACCCGCCCCAACCTGACCCGACCCGACCCGCACCAATCAGGCCCGGCCCAACCAGCCCCAAAAACGACCAGGCCCGGCCCGTCCCTGTCACGGACATAGCCCAGATAGGCCCGGACCCGACCCGACCCGACCCATACCGAACCCGACCCTACCCGGCCCGATCGCCCCGCCCCGACCCGACCCGACCCGGCCCAGTCACGAACCCGACCCACCCCAGCCCAACCCGACCCGACCCGGCCCGTACCCGACCTAACCCGAACCCGACCCGGCCCAGCCCAGCCTACCCTGCCCTGACCCGGCCTCAACCCGACCCGGACTGGACCCGACCCAATCCGGCTCAGTCACGAACCCGACCCACTCCAGCCCGACCCGACCCGAGCCACACCAACCCAGCCCAGCCCAGCACGACCCAAAAATGACCAGTCCCGGCCCGGCCCCATCACGGACCCTGCTCGATCGAGTCACGGACCCGACCCGGCCCCACCCCACCCCAAACCCGGACCCAGCCACGGCCACGGCCCGACCCTGCAGAACCCCATCTCCATCCCACCGACGTCAGACCGCCGTCCCCGTCCCCGTCCCCGGCCCTGGCCCGCAGTCCTAGCTAGTAGGCCTCGCGGCCCAGGCTAGCAGGCCCCGCTGCCTTGGACCATAGGCCCCGCGACCCCGGACCGCCGCCCTCAGCCCCAGCCAGCCGTCCCCGACCTCGACTCGCAAGCCCCGTCCCCGGTCCGATCACCGTCCCAATCCCCAACCCCAACCCGAATCCCCCCCAAAAAAAGGAAAAAGCTCACCTCGATGGTGGCGCTGGCGACAGCTCTGCGGACAGTGACGGCGGAGCAAATGGTGACGGCGGTTGGACACGGGGAGAGATGCGGGATGCCAGGGGGGAACGCGTGAGAGAGAATGTCGAATGAGGACGGGGGAAAAATGGGTTTTAGATGGGACATAACGGGACGCAGGATATTAGCGACGAAAATTTTCGTCGCTAATAATTTATTTTCATCGTAAATAATTTAAATGAAAAAAAATTTTGCAATGAAAATCAGCTTTTCGTCGCTAATAACCTACTAGCGATAAATAACTTTTCATCGCTAATATTTTCTATCAAAAAAAAAATCTTGCTGAAAAATTTTTTTTTTCAAAAATTATCATCGCTAATAATTTATTTTCATGATAAATAATTTAAACGGTAAAAAAATTTTGTGACAAAAATAAGCTTTTCGTCACTAATAACAACGTTTCGTCGCTAATATTTTTCGACAAAAAAAATTTTTGCTGAAAATTTTTTTTTCAAATATATTATTTACGATGAAAATATATTATTTCGTCACTAATAGTGCCAAAGTTTTATTTACAATGATTATTTTCATCACTAATTACGTTATTAGCGATGAAAATTTTCTTCCGTCGCTAATAATTACTAAAAAGAAGTTTCTCATTTATAAATTTTTAATAAGTAATTATATGATGCTCGCATGATAAAATTTTTTCAGATCCAACTGACAAGATAGACGGCAAGACCATATTGATTCACTGAAAGCAAGTTCAAAGATTTAACTGTAAATTTTTTAACTCAGAACTTTCTGCGAAAAATAATAATATTTGAGAGATCAAAAAATAGAAATAGGCCTCTTTAGCACCAGAGCCCAGATATGAGGTGCAAAATTTTCCCTTGATCTACTGCCATATCATCTTTTTTATTTTTTTTCTTTTATTTATTAAGTAAAATGGATAGAAGACTAACCAAAATCGAGCAAAAGCATGATTCAAACTAGGGGTGTCAATGGATTAAATTATGTTTGGTTTACATATAGGTTGAAGTAGGTTCGACCCATACCCCACATATACTTTTCCTTCATCCATATCAGCTCATCAACTTTTTCAAATTTTTATTCATTACTTATGTGTATAACTAAGAAATAAAACAAAATGAGATTTTCAAAGATCACAAACAACAAAATCAAGATCTTTAAATATATCATTATCAATATAATAAATATAAAATTTAGTATATATGATAATTATGAACTAACTAATGATAAAATTAGATAAAATAGATATTCTAAAATATTAGCGATGAAATTTTTTTTATCGTAAATAGTAATTATTTATGACAGAAATATACTTTTCATCGTAAATACATATTATTTACGATGGCAATAGAGCCTTCGTCGTAAATAATTTATAATTTTTGAATTTTTAAATTTTTAAATTTTTTTATTTATTAGCGATGAAAGGATTACATCATAAATACTGAAGTATTTGTGACAGAAAATTAATTTTCATCATAAATATATAAGTATTTATGACGTAATATTTTCATCGCAAATAATTTATAATTTTTAAATTTTTAAATTTTTTTTTGCATATATTAACGACGAAAAATTTTCATCGTAAATAAAATATATTTATGATGAAAATTTTATTTTCATCGTAAATAATGATCATTTACAATGTATTATTTTTATCATCAATAATCTATAATTTTTGAATTTTTAAAATTTTTTATTTTTTTTAAATATTAACGACAAAATTTTTTTATCGTAAATACTTAAGTGTTTGCAACAGAAAATAAATTTTCGTCAGAAATACGCCTGTATTTGTGACGTAATATATTCGTTACAAATAATCTATAATTTTAAAATTTTTAAAATTTTTTATTTTTTCACATATTAACGATGAAAAATTTTTATTGTAAATAATATTAATTTACGACAAAAATTTAGTTTTCATCATCAATATTCTATTATTTACGACGTATTATTTCATCGCAAATAATATTTAATTGTTGAATTTTTTAAATTTTTTATTTTTTTTCAAATATTAGTGACGAAAAATTTTCATCGTAAATAACATATATTTGCGATGAAAATTTAATTTTTGTTGTAAATACTTTCATTATTTTTGATGAAACTATTTTCGTAGCTAATATTTAAAAATTTAAAACTAAAATAAATATTTTATTATTTATGATGATTAATTTCATCGTAAATAATTTTTTTTTACGATATTTTTTTTTAATCATAAATATAAAGATATTTATGATAAAAAATTAATTTCATCGTAAATAAATAATTATTAGCGATGAATTCTGATTTTCATCGTAAATATCATTATTTGTGATGAAATATATTTTCATCGTAAATAAATTCGTTACAAAAAAAATGATATTTTTTTATAATATTTAATATTATTTATTTTTTATTATTAAAATAATAAATATTTGGGCTACATGCGTCATGCGCATGCTCAGCACTCAGGCACGCATGCGCCCCGTCGCATACGATTGGAGCATCTAGCCTACTGCTCCATGACCACAGTCTGCACCGAACCGGATGCATGCAATCTCATGTACGGATATACTATTGCACACCTTCTCTTTTATATTTTAATTTTGGGAGACATGGACTACTAGACTTCATGCTCCCACCAGCAAGCATGCGGAAAACATGGAAACATGATGTGCCACAGAGCAAGCCCTTCTGCTTGGGAGACGTACGTGCTTAACCATCCCATCCAAAACAAGGCAGTTTCCCATTTAAACAAAACAGCATCAGTTTTCAAGGAAAAAGACACGGTTATATTTATTTCAAAAAAAAAAAAAAACTTACATGCAGGACAAAGACATGTGGCAACGCAATTCCCCCTTCTTCAATGATTTTTGAACAACAGAGTTTTTTTTTTTTTTTTTTTAAGGGAGAAAACTCTTCATAAATAACACCAAAAATTACATATAGTATATCATTTATATTTTAAAACTTATCCCGAGAGCTTTCAACAAAAACTAATATTCAAATAAAATATCGACCATATGAGAGGATATATCTTGAACTCATGAAAACTATAAACTCACCAATTCAATCTTCAAGGACTCTGATACCAATGTTAAATTAAACTCAATGTAAATTTAAATTTCAAAAATTATTTTTGAAAATCTATAAAAATTTAAAGATTTAAGATCCGTAAGTTAAATCATGCATTTTTCACTTTTAAAAAATCTTTCAGATCGTATGTACAATCACAGTGGAAAGCACACAAACAAATCTACAATTCAAACGCTTTGATACAAGAATGAGATGAAAATAAATAGAGAGTTATTTTTTTCAATTTTTTTTTAATTTTTTAATGTCTAACTCTCTCGGAGAAAAAATTAGATAATACGAGGGAGGGAAACGATCCCATAGTTTTTTTCTCCTCTAACTAATTTTTTTAATATTTAAATTTAGATCTTGGTTGGACCAGCCCATCATGAGTGGCCCAACTACATCAAAAAAACCCAATATGCACCATCAACTATTTAAATGATCCGTTATTATCAAAAAATATATTTAAATAAATTAAATAGATTTTAAATAGGATCTTGAACAAATTAAATAGGTTGGATTGTTGACCACTAAAAAAGTGGCGGTGTTTGGCTGAAAATTTGTATTGCTACGAGACTCCAATCGAGTGATGATTTGATTAGAGTCGGACACCATCCAAGATCTTAGATTCCGAAGGAAATTTATAAGAGAAGTCCATATTTATCCAGGGTTTTTGATGGAGGACCTTCTAATGCCTAGGTTAACCTAGAGCTCGAGAACAATAGAGGGAAAAGAGGAGAATAGTGAGAGAGAGGTAGCTTTTTCATTTGAAGGTTGTCTCTTCCTTGAGAATCCCTTTTATACCTCTTTTATAAAGAGGTGGAGTAGTAGATTATTAGCCAAAATCTATAAGTTATTAGGTCTGATTTTTTAGACTGTTACACCATACTTTGATAGTTTATTAGGGAGAAAAATCTGTTTATTAATTTTTGAATCAAGATTGTTAGTCGTGGATGTCAACCATGGACTTTATCCATATGGACAATTATATTGGCGGCCTGAAATGGATATAAAGTTGAAGTTTCGAGCCTGATGTGATTTCGTTGAGTTACTCTGGATGCACCCCAAATAGAGGGGTTATTCCAACGTGCAGGATATCTTCGCAACAAGTTGCATTTTTATATAATGCGAGCTCTTGTTACATTATGCAAAGGGTATGTCTAACCATGTTCATTTCCCCATCGCACCTTTCCCATCCGCTTGTTTCCTATCCTCCGTTGTCTTACACCTTAACTACAAGGTCGAATAATTCAAATATTTCTTGTAGCATTATTTATTATTTTTATAAAAAATATATTTAAATAAGAAATAATATAATATGTGTGTCGCACATGTCACATTCTTGCGTGCATGGTATCTGGTATTTAAAACACGGCCTAAAAGAAGCCCCGAAATAGTGGGCCCAGTCCGTCAGTCTCGGCCCGGCCTCTCTCCATTTGCGGGCCGGCCCGTGAACAACTCAAGCGGAGGCATCAGCTCAGTAGCGTGTCACATCCTCATTGGTCGGAAGAATACGGACGGAGTCAAAACCGGGCCATTCCCAGGATCCGTGTCGCGGGAAGGGGGAAACTGGCGAACTTTGGATCGAGAGCTAGGGTTTCTCCCAGAATGGGATCGATCGATCTCCGCCGGATGATGCTTTTTTCCGCCGCGCTGAGGCTCCTCCTGGTGGTCTACGGGGAATGGCAGGACGCCCACATGAAGGTCCGCTACACCGACATCGACTACCTCGTCTTCTCCGATGCTGCCGCAATGGTGGCCGCCGGGAGGTCGCCGTTCGAGCGCTCGACGTACCGCTACTCTCCTCTCCTGGCCTTCTTGCTCGTCCCCAATTCCACCTTCCATCGATCCTGGGGGAAGCTTCTCTTCTCGGCTGCAGGCATGGAAGAAAAGTGCTATCTTTCTTCGTTCTTCGTCTTCTTTCTTATCCTTGCTGCCTTTTGATCCTCTCTGCTTTCGAGTTTGATTTATCAAGAAAATTATTATTAACTTCATATTTATTTGTTTATGGATCTAGAAGAAGCATGACAGGTGCTGCCACTATGAAAAGTTGATTTCTTTAAGTAACACTCTGATATATAGCTTTTCAAATTGCACTGAATGTTGGGAACTGGATTCAGGTTCTAAGTTTGATCTAATGTTGATAATGGCGAATTGATATTGGGATTTGGCGCTCGATTAAGCAAGAATTAGGTTGTTCGAGATCGTGAATCTAGGTTATGACTTAAAAAGTAGTGAACTTACCACAAAGGAATGTGCAGAAACTAAGAAATGCATGTACACTGCTTATTAATTTTTTTAAAAAAATTACTTTTGAGGTAAATTTCTTTTTTTTTTTCGTTGTGATATATAATAACAGTACCTATAAAATTAAAAAAAAAATTCTACTGTTAGCATGCGATGTTGTTTTTGCTGTTATAGGTGATGCAATCGTTTGCTTTGGGGCCTTGTCTGGGTGGCAATTTGAAGCCTTGGTATCTGATAGCTTCATCTGCTTTGATTAGCTTCATGTTGGCACCTTTCATTGGAAGGAAGCTTCTATGTGAGTGAGTGAGTGAGTGAGAGAGAGAGAGAGAGAGAGAGAGAGAGAGAGTAGGGGTTAATTTATATAGTGCATTTTCAAGCATCTTGCCATGTGCACTCTATGGGTATTGCAATCTGATGTCAATTCAGGTTTATAAATAAGACTGTATGGTTAGACGAATACTTAGATTTTCTTGGATTAGATGACTTCACCATCCAGAGGGAGGGAGGGGGAGGGAGGTGGAATCAATTTAGTGATTAATTTCTATTGGCAGTTTCAACTATCTTACCACATTCACTTTATGGGTATTGAAATTTGATGTCAATTCAGGTTAATAAATAAGAATAGTTCTCAACAATGCTTTCTGTATGGTTAAGAAACACTTAAATTTTTTTTTGGCTGGATGAAGTTTTGTCTGGCAGGTTCACTTGTGGTCTTTTTGGTCGAGGATATTCAAAAGCCAAATAATGTGCCTGAAAGGAGGAGAGAAGATTGATGATAACAGGAATGGTAGTTCTTAGCACTTAAAAAGCTCAAAGTAACATCTAACATGAGAGGTTGCTCTTAACAGGAATCATTGGTGAATGAGGATTCATCAAGTGAGCCCCACATAGTTAGGTCATTGCTTGATGGTTATGGTTTTAGTTATAGAAGTGCAGACTCCGTAGTTGGAAAATGCATTTATTAAAATTAATATGCAGTTAAACTTTAAAAAGTTGCTGCTTTGCCTTATGATCGGTAACTACTATAACCTTGAAAGGTCCGAAAATTCCAAGAGAACTTTATTTTCATCTAAATTTTTTTAAAAATGTGACCATATGAAAATACAGTTACAATAGGTAGAATATTTGGATTATTAAAAGTCACTTGGTTTGTTATCTGTGACATTTGACAGTAAACTACCTGAAATGAACCGTTTTCTGTTTTCTAGATTTGCTTGTGGGATTATTTATAGATACTATTCTGAAGCTGCGTGGTGTGCCTGAGAATCTGCGTCTTTGGTCTGTGGCTGCTTGGCTCTTCAATCCATTCACTTTCACCATTGGCACCAGAGGAAACTGTGAGCCTGTTGTTTGTGTGATTATTCTGTGGATAATCCTTTGTCTTATGAATGGTGTAAGTTCTGCCTCCTTATGCATGTGATTAGTTTTATGTGCAAAAATTGTTTGGGATATAACTTTAAAGATTTGGCGGGCCTAAATCTGTAATTCCTTTATGATGAATATAAACCTTGGTTTTGAAACTAAGTGATAAGCAGTTTTACCATTGTTGAAACTAAAACTTTTGCATTTTATCGTAAGCATCTTTGTTGATACTGGCTGCTCTCATTTACAGGTAAGGTGGTTCAAGCAGCATTCTGGTATGGGCTTATCGTCCATTTCAGGATCTACCCTATCATATATTCCCTTCCTTTAGTTCTTGTTCTCAGTAAACAAAATATAAGTCCTGCTGGGAAACCTTACCTTTGGCAGTGGAGTTTTAGTCAAACCACATCTAGTCAAAGTTCTGATATTAGAGCTGCAAAAACATCTGTATCTTGGACTGGTCCTTGGGTTTTCATCAGGGGCATTATAACAAGGGACACAGTACTGTTTGGTTTTTTGTCTGGATGCATGTTCTTCCTCTGGACTGCTATTTTCTTTCTTCTCTATGGATGGGACTTTTTAAATGAAGCACTGCTCTATCATCTCACACGTACCGATCCAAGGCACAACTTCTCGATATATTTCTATCACATCTATCTTCATCACCAGCAGGGGTTCTCAGCAATAGAGAAGCTCATTTCTTTTCTTCCTCAGCTGATGGTGCAATTTGCGTTGATCTTGTTCTTCGCAGGAGACCTTCCATTTTGCCTTTTCCTGCAGACAGTTGCATTTGTTGCTTTCAACAAGGTTAGTGTGTTGATCCCTTTGATTTTACAATTAAGGAAGCCTGAATCATGAAGCCATAGAAAATGCTATTGGCCCTAATGTAAACTGATTAGCATAGGAATTGATAATGAGTTTCTAACAAGTTCTTATTACTTTAATGTGTTCCCTTTCTCAATGAAAACTCATGGATATTTTCTAGATTAGTCTCTGATCCCTTTTCTTGTCCAGTGTGATTTCCCATTTGTGTTGACTGCTGTTCTGTTAATTGGACAGGTTATGACTGCACAGTATTTTGTGTGGTTTTTCTGCTTGTTGCCTTTGATTCTTCCATGGAGCAATATGAGACTGAAATGGAAAGGTTTGATCTGTATTTCTGTGTGGATGGGGTCTCAACTTCATTGGTTAATGTGGGGTTACCTGCTGGAGTTCAAGGGGTGGAGCGTCTTCATACAATTGTGGTTGGCAAGCTTACTCTTCCTGGTTGCAAACACCTTTGTTCTACTTATGGTAATTAAACATCATAGGTACTCTCCAATTTTCATGCCGTTAGCGAAATCTGGTATGGCTCATGCTAGGAAACTGGAGTGATGTTTTTTATCCTATTGTTTCATTAAGGTTTATGTTAATGTTGCAAGTTCTGTTTCTGCTAATTCTAGAAAAATGTTAGATTTTTCTTTTCTTTTTTCCTGGTCTCATGGAGATCATATTTATGTTTCCGTTTTCCTTTTAAATAGGAAGCCAGCACATCTATTTATTAAAATTGGCACATTCAGTATTTGTTTCACTGTGAGTGCAGATCACATGTTTACTCCTAAAATACATTCCACTATTGGACAAACAATTTTAAGGTAAGTTGTAGCAGCTGACACCGTAAACATCTAAAAAACTTGTGTGGGGTCATCTCCTGTTTGTGAGAAGTGGAAAGAACCAGTATCCAATGACCAGCCCTTAATGTAATACAAAAGAGAGTGATTTGAATGGATCCAATGTTGCTATAATCTAGCTCCATGGAACTCAGCTTAATCAATTGGTTGCAGTCCAAGTAGTGTTTGAATAATTTGCTTTTTTTATTTTCTGTTCTCATTTCTTTTCTTGGCATGAAAAAGAACATAGTGCTGGAGTATACTCGGTGGATAACTTAACTGGGCATCCAAAAAACATCCTTACCCTTGTTATAACACAAACTTATGAAGGTCCTTCTTTCCTTTTTTTTCTTTTTATAAGTACTTGGACAGCAAATCTCTGGCTGAAATTGATGTAAGGATACTTGGTGCCAACCTTCAAAAATTTTACCATTCACACTAGTTGATACTGTCCTGTCGTACATAGCATGGCGCATTGCCAATTATCTTCATGCCAACTTATTTATTGCTTTTGTTTTCTATTCTTGTTTTCAAATTTTAAGAAGAAAATTGTGATAAAGCGAAAAAGATAGAGTAATATGGAACCCACTTGTTTTTCGAATAATCTATAAAACCTTTAAAGCTTTGGGCAGCAAAGACTTATCGCTTTCAGAAAAATTGAAAATGTAAGGAATAACATAAGCAAGCATAAGAAATATGTACTTTTTATTGATTTAAAAAAATTAGACAATGTAAATAAGGAATGACACAAGCAAGCATAACAAACGCATTTGTTATTCAGATCACCAAAAAAAAAAAAAAAATTTAAAGCTTTTGACCGCAAAACTTTACCACTTTCAGAAAATTTGAAAATATAAGTAAAGAATGGCACAAGGTCCCGGCAAATGTGGTCCCAATCCCAATCACCAATTTTTTTTTTAAAACTTGTTTAGAGGGAACAGGAACACAAAAACTTCAATAATGTCAACCAGGCCTAATGTTTTATGATTCTTTCTATGCCATCTATCTTATGTAAATGCAGTTTTTTTTTAAGAATTCAAATTCCAACAAAACGTTCCGTAAGATATCAGGATGGGTATCATCCCATATATTGAGACAGGACATTTCGTTAGTGTCTCAACGTCCTGATTGGGATGGCTTAGGATATCATCTATCCAAAGTGTTGAGATTAGGTGGGATGTTCATTTGCATAAAAAAATCGAGACAATCTTTTTTCATAAGATTTAAAATTTTGATTTTTTTACTAATTTATATATTTTTCTTTCATATTGGCTGGGTCCACCTACTCTTATGAGGTTCTAAGTTCATCTTATTTATGTTCCTACATCTCCTTTCGTTGGACGTCCATATAAATTCTACACAGCGTAAAAAGTGATCGTGAAACACTTTGTTTATGACAAGGTCATTTTATTATCCATGGATGGGGGATTACATATACATAAGTAGTTAAACTTTCCTAGTGCAAGAGGTGGTAATCCCTTTATTCATCTGAAACATTCAGCGTCTCCTACGTTCCACATGCTCCCTGGTTCAATTGATCCTGCATGACAAAAATAAACATATACAAATGATCAGCAAGCATAAAATAAAAAAGCCCTTTCAGAGACAGCTGAAAACTAAATAAATAATTAATTTTTCATTGGGATGTTTAGTTTTCTTAAGGATTGCCTGGATATCCTTTGATGTATTCTTTAGTTTTCTTAAGGGTGTTTTTGGTGCTTAAAAATGCTTTTTAAAGCAAAAAGGTACTTCATCAAAAAAAAATAAGTATTTGGAGCATTGCCTTGAAAGTACTCTACAAGAAGAAAAAGATGCAAAAACAGTTGTAGGAGAAGCTACAAAAACTATCTTCTGGCTTTGCTCTTCTTATGTATCCAAAGCAACACCAAATGCACCTCACTCCTTGTATTGCTTCTTCAGAGAAATATAAAAAAAAGCTAGAAGCTGGGCTTCATAGCTCTGACTTTTTTCTTGTAGAAGTACTTTTTAGATGATGCTACGAAACACTTATTTCTATTGGAAAGTGTTTTTTAGCTTGAGAAGTTACAAAATTACTTTATTTAGACAATATCGAACAGGTTTGGCTTTTACTAATTCTCTGACTTTATGTTGATGAAATGATAGAAGTGGATCGCTCAGCATATGAAGCAGTAGGAAAAGAGAAATTCTTTATGCACTACATGCACCAAGAAGCATTAGGAAAATATAAATTCTTTATGCACGGCATGCGGTTCAATAACAGTGCACCATCCCTTTCTATTGATCTATGTAGCTACTATTTTTAATACTCATTAAATACATTCATTAAATACTTGCAGATTTTTAATTTTTAATGAAAAAAATATTTCTTCACAAAAATTATGACACTCATATAAAAAATATTAAATTTATCAGGAGTGTCATAATTTATGCGAAAAGATGTCATAATTTTTGGAAAGGATATTTTTATCATTCAAATTTCAAACGAAAAAATGGAACCGTGGACATTAAATATACGTTGGAAAGCGGTGGCTACGTGGATCAATCGGGTAATACGGTGCGATTCACATCGAATTTTCTACATTGCAAGTTTGTTACCCATGCAAATTTGCTACTCATAGTCAGCAGTTTTGTTGGATCACAAAGTATGCTACATGTTATAAAAGATGGTTAAATTAAAGAAAGGGAAAGATTCTCACTTCACCTTCTCCTCAATAGGAAATTAACCAGGCAAGCCAATCCACCGAATAAGAATGGCCACGTAATAAAGAAAATGAAATAAGCCACCATGGCTATGCCAAGGACTTTCTGTGACGATATATATATAGAGAGAGAGAGGACGATCATGTGTTTGACACTGTTCTCGTTTAAAAATATAAATTTGATTTTTATTTTCTTTAGATTTCTGGCAACAAAAAATATGTTTGGTTCTCCTTCGCTCGTGGTTGAAGATAAGGAAGAGTCCGATGTCGAGCTAAAAGGTAGTCGAGAAAATGGTAGAGGGAAAGAAAATGAAGATGGTGCCAACATTGTGGCTGAGGATGAGAGATAGTTCAGAATTGGCAAAGAGATGGTTGGCAAGACTTGAAGAGCCGGTGTAATTGAGTAGGGGCTGAGGGTGAGATTGGACAGAAAAAAGAAGTTGGGAGGAGAAGAATGGAGATCCACTTTTAAAAAAAGTGGAAGTAAAAATTATATGTTTTCACCTTTTTTTTTTTTTTTCATAACTAATAAAAGTTGTTTAAAAAACCTAGCAACAGCAAGATAATTCTGGTTTGGATTCCATATTTCTGTTAAAAAAAGGTAATTGGAAAAGAAAATACAATACAAAACAAGCCTTAAAATGTATATAAAAATTGTACAGTGTACTAAAGTTAATTATCCACAAAATAAAAACTCAAGCTCCTGTTTCTTGCGCTCACCTATCACAATTGGTGTTGAGGGAAACTGGAAAGCTAAGTTTGATGTGGCAGGCGGTGGGGATTTGGCTGAGCAGCCTGTCTTGGACGCCGGAGAATCGCTTCACACTGTTCTCCAAGCAATGGCAAGTGGCCCTCCGGTCGGCGACCGTGACCGCCTGACGGGCAAGCTGCTGCAGCCCACCGCAGCATGCCGCAGGAGGCCCCGGGACTTTGCCCGTCACGAAGCTTAGGCATGGAGCTGCCTTGGCTGCAACAACAGCACAGTTCACGGTGGCCGTTGCCTCCCTTGGGAGGAGGAGGAGGAGGAGGGAGGAGAGGAGGAGGAGGGAGCACAAGGTGGTGGTGGCCTTCATCATGTGTTGTCAATGTAACTGGACGTTGTTGCAGGACAAGGCTGTATGGTATTGTTGTTGAGTTGGGGCTTATATCAGGTGGTAGGGTGGAATGGGCTTTATATAGAGGCGGACATGCGCTTTGGGCTTTGTACTTTTTATCGTTCCAATGTTAAATCTTGGCTGCGCTTGTGAGATCGAGTCTCTTGCATTGAGAGGGCCTTGGGAAAGATGAATGGATATGTTGGGAAATGTTTGAAGGAAGCAGGCGTTGGCATTGGGAAAAGTGAATGGATAACGCCAGCATTATGCATAATATAGCAAATTTGTGGGATTTTTTCTTAAATTTTATTTTTTTTAAATTTAATTTTAAATCTATCTCAAATTTCTACTTATTTTTCAAAATACAGCTAACTGGACTGCTCCGTGACGAAATCACATATGAGCTAGGCTTGAAATCACATGTTTAACATATAAAATTTTAAAATTCAAAATTTAAATTAAAATTATATATCGGGCATGCGGTTTCAAGTTGAAATCACATTGAAACTGCATATTGAACATGCGATTTCAACTTGAAATGCATGTTGCGGTTTCATTCTTTTTTTTTTTTTTTCTCTCCTAAATATATGGTTTTAAGTTGAAATCACATTTAAATCACATGTTGGACATGCAATTTTAACTTGAAATCGCATGTTGTGGTTCCATTCTACTTTTTTTTTTTTTTCTCCCTTTGTACCGAGGGACGAGGGCAGAAGATGCAAGGGGGTGCAAGGTGGGGGGTGGGGAGGGACTGCGAGGGGCATGGAGTGTGACCACCGGGTTCGAAGGAGGGCAGGAGGGTCGCACGGAGCTGCAGGGGGTGTAGGGTGCGGGCTTTGCCTGAGCTGAAGGGAGGAAGGGGGGTTGGTTGGGGGGTGTTGCGTGGAGCCGGGGGGCATGGGATGCGGCACGGGGAAACCGCAAGGGGGTGTAGGGGGCTGCGGAGGAACGATGGACGGGGGCCTGCGGGGGTGTGGCGCAGACGGTGACGACGATGGCCTGGACATCGTGTGGGGAGAGGGAGGCAGCGAGGAGGGGAGGTCCATGGCAGACGGGAGGTCTGGGCATGGGGCCGAGGAGGGAGAGCGCGGAGGATGGGCAACCGAGCGGAGGAGCCGCGGGTGGCTCGTCGGAGGGGATGGGTGCGGGTCGGTCATAGGCAGAGGAAGGCAGAGGATCAGGGGAGAAAGAAAAAATGAAGTGATATTATTTTATTAATGATAAAATATTATTATTATTAAAAATAAAAATAAAAATAGAAGGTATTAATAATAAAAATATTATTTTATTATGAAAATTTATGTTGAGGATTTTTTGTAATTTAGAAATAGAACGTATTTATGTAATATAATATAATGTATTAAAATTAATAAAAGTGGTGTATTAATAAAATAAAATTTATATTGATAAAATAATATATTAATGCATTAATAATATAATATTTTATTAAAAAGTAAGAAATATATTTATCACTAAAATAAATATTTTATATAATAATAAAATATATATTATTTTAAATAATTATATAATAAATAAAAATATTATTTTAAAATGATATATTTACTAAATAAAAAAATATATATTTATTAAATAAAAAAGTATCCTATGCATCGTGTGAGTGATATGCTAGTAGTAATAATAATAATAATACAACACGGCATTGAAGGGGGTATGGAGCAGCGGTAGATGGGTGGAGGAGCCGCAAATGATGCCGGAGGGGGCTAACCGTAGAAAACAAAAATTTTATTTGAATATATTCTATATTTTAATATTTGATTAGGTTTGATTTGAATCATAATTATATTCAAAAGTCTATTTTAGATAATATCATTCATTTCAGATCCAACAAAACTCACACAATAATGATGGAGTGGTTATAGTTGTTTTATCTATTTCATAGTCAGCTATGTGGAGCGGTTATCGAATTTTAAAAGATTTTCATATCAGGCTAAGTCTAGCAGGTGAGCTTCAGATCAGCAGACATAAAGATCGGTGAAGATAGATTATCGAAGTAAAGATCGGTGAAAATAGATTATCGAAGTAAAGATCGAGAATCGGATTGGTAGTAGGGATAGGATCGGATCGATAATGATATATTTTTTTATTTAGTAAATATATCATTTTAAAATAATATTTTTATTTATTATATAATTATTTTAAAATAATATATATTTTATTATATAAAATATTTATTTTAGTGATAAATATATTTATTAATTTTTAATAAAATATTATATTATTAATGTATTAATATATTATTTTATCAATATAAATTTTATTTTATTAATATATTATTAATATATCACTTTTATTAATTTTAATATATTATATCTGTTGGTGTAGAATTTCGTCGAAGTCGGAGTTGCTGGAGTCGAGATGACCGCGGCCACCGTCGGGACCTGCAAGGGAAGTCTAAATCGGAGTTGGGGGTGCTCCGGCAAGACCCTCCGACGCTCAAGTCAGTATTCTGCTTCAACAGAAATGGAATGCTCGAGTGAAAATTTTAGCAGAGTTTCGAGATAGAGTTAGAGCTTAGAGAAAAACGTATCTAGGGATCCCTTTTTATAGACGGAGAGCGTAACTGATTGACAGCGACGTCTGTAACCGCTTGGCAGTGGGCCGTTCAGAGCCGCACGGAGTTTGTTACGGAGAGTAGTGGCGTCGGAGGTCGTTCAGGGCCATGTGGAGTTTGTTACGGAGAGTAGAGTGATGTCCGTTGTTGCGACTTGCCAGAGAGTGGTAGAGCCCGGAGAGTGGAGTGGTGTCCGTTGTCATGACTTGCCAGAGAGTGGTGGAGCCACGCGGAATTCGTTGCAGAGAGTGGAGTAGGGTAGTGGCCATTGTCGTGATTTGTCAGAGATTTTGGATCTATCGACTGGAGCTCGACTGGGATGTCTGATGAAGCGGAATGGCTCTCTATCCCATCGATCTAGGAGAAGCTCGGATATTTTCGAGGTTGCTGACGAGTCTACTGTCGTCGGATGCCTCAGGCGCTGATGCTACAGACGGGAGTCATCTGCTATAGAAGCTCGGATGGAGACTTTCTATTGGTGAAGTCCGGTAGGAGTCCGATTGCTAGAGAAGTCCGTCTGTGATTTACCTGATGCGGAAGCTCGTCTGAAGATTATCCGCTGGAGAAGTCCGATTTCATGGAGAATCTGGCAGAGGGTTGGCCGATGGTGGGCCTCAGATGGCGTTGGGGAGGTTCGGCAGACACTGGAGGCGATCGGCCGTTGTAGAGATCCAGCTGCTGGAGCCCGTCCATTGTAGAAGCTCGTCCGATATCCATCCACTATGAAAGTTCAGACGGAGTCTGGTTCTTGTAGAAGGCTGAAAGGAGACTGTTTATTGTAGAAGCTCGGTCGAAGATCGGTTGTCGTGGGAGCTCGAAGTAGTGACCTCGCCGGTGGAATCCGGAAGACGGTCGACCACCGTAGAAACTTGGATGGAGTCCAGTTACTGTAGAAATCTCGCTGTCAGAGAAGCTCGGATATTGACGAAGTCCGAAAGAAGTTCGGAGTAGGGTCGTCCGTGGCCGGAAGAAGTCCGGAAGGGATTCGGAGAATAGTCGATCACTGTAGAGGGTCGGCTGATAGTGAGGCCCAGAGAGCCCTTGGAGCGGCCCGATAGATGAATGGAGAAGCTCATTGTCGGAGAAGTTCGGAGGTCGAGGGGGCTCAGAGAGACGACACACAAGGTCGGAAGCTAGAAAAGTCCTGGAAGGATGGGTCTTTTACAAACTTCGGCCGAGGGGTATTTTATACCCAACACCAGTCCCCCTACTTTCGAGTTCGGGTTTCGAATGAAGGAAGTACAGAGAAATTCTCACGGCCGAAGTTGCCCCCTTCGATTTTCGCACTCGATGGTTGCCAGATATTTTGACGCTTGGCGTGCTGGTGCCGGGGTCTTTTCAAATCAAAGCGATCCGAAAAGATTTTTTTGGAATTCCCGCTGGGGCATGGCTCTAGGTATAGCGCAATAATGATTTTGTTAGCTGTCAGTCGTTTTCAGCCGCCTGTCATGGTGAGTGGGACACGCGACGAGCGTAGGTCGGCCAGAGAAGATCCGCAATCATTATTGCGTCGGACCCCGGGGTCTATTTAAACACGTCCTCTTCCTTCAGGGGTTTCACTTTGCCTGAGAGAATCCCCCGGTCCCCTCCTCTTCCCCGAGAGCTTCAGCCTCCTTTAGCATCCTTCTCGGCCTTAGGCATCCTCCGGGTCGACTTCCATCATCCTTGCCGTCTTCCTGCACTCCTCGGACCAACCTAGGTTAGTTCCGGAACTTCTTGCCGTTTTTCTGTTCTTTCTTTTTCGTATTTCGTTAGTTTAGCTTCCTCGAGAGCCTGTTTGCTGTTTTTCCCAATTTTTTTTTTTGAAATTTCTTGTGGCTTCCATTTGATCCAAAATGTCTTCCGATATCTCCTCTTCTAGCGGTTTTAGGAGTTCGTCAGCCCCAGTTCCTCAAAATCCTTGTACCGTAGATGAACCCGTAGTTAGGACCGAACCTCGTCTGGTCTTTGCGCCGGACACCATCCCCAACTCCTTGACTCCGGATGAACTCTCACTGATAAGGATTCAGTATGGAGTTCCTCCGGAGTACAAACTGGAGCTTTCCGGGTCAACTGATCGGGCTAGCGCCCCTCCTCCCAGCCGCTTCTGTCTGTACCAGGAGGCCTTCCGTGCCAGACTTCGGCTTCCACTTCCACCTTTTGTCGTCACTCTCTTTCGTTTTCTGAACATTTTTCTAGTCTCAGTAGCGTCGAACTCTTTTAGGTTTTTGATAGGATTTCTTTCTCTTTATAGTTTAGCTGAAGTTCGACCGACTCTTCCTTTGTTTAGGAACTTCTACACCTTCAAACGTCATCCCTCGGCAAAGGACTGGTGGTACTTCTTCCCTCAGTTCGGTAAAAAGGGATTGCTGAAAGATGCCCCCTCTTCTATCCACAACTGGAAGGAGAGGTTCTTCTATGTCCGATGCCCGATCTTGGAGCTAGGATTACCCCCTTGGGGTTCTCTGAGGGATTCCGTCCATCGGGCTTCTAGCCTGGAAAGGGACGACCTCGAAGCCTTCAAAAAGCTCGAGGCCTATCAAGCCCCCCTCCGCTGTATGATCTTGAAAAAGTTTCAAGATCTAACCCAGAAACCCTAGATCGGGTTCCTACAATTGGTATCAGAGCCAGGTTCTTTATTACATGATTATTTATACATGATCAGATCTATTACCTTGCAAGTTAGATGCTCTAACCTCGCTGATCCGGGCTTAAGGATGATGTTGCAAGCCGCACACGCGTCCGGCCTCTAGGAGTCGTCCACACGAGCCCACGAATCTCGATCAGAAGTCCTGCTTCAGGAAATCAGCACAGTATGCTAGTACTGCGCTGATCCTTCTTTGATGGTTGATCAGGTGCCTCCTTCTTCTTGATTTGGACTCTTCCAAAGATGGAAAGTAGAAGGAGGAGTTTCAGATCTGAGACGCTCTCAGGAAACTCAAGATGGAAGGAGGAAAGATATGAAAATAAAAAAAACTAGAAGAAGACCCTCTTCTTCTTCACGTTTTTCTCTCTAAACGCCCAAACTTTCGTCTTTTATATCTCCACGACCCAAAGGTATTTCTCTCTAATTTTTGGATGGCAGAAAGGTATCTCAAATATCTATCTTTTCTTAAAATTTCACGAAGAAACTCATCTTATATAGAGAGATATGATAGAGTCCTTGTCTAGGTCAAACACCTAGTCAAGGCTTATCCAAACATGGCAAGTAAAGGGACGCCCAACTCTTGAGCACCTCCTCCATATTTTCGTGGATGGATCAACAGAAAAGGGTGCACAATATAAACCCTAAAAGCCACAAAAATTCCAAAATAAATTTGGATAAATTCGGTGCAAAATTGAAAGAGTTTTGGATTTCTAAAACTCTATCTCATAGAATTCGAAATCCAAACTTATTCCTTATAGATTTGATCCAAATCACCTTCCATGTAAGAAAGAAGAGAGGAGACCTTTTGTGAACGTGGGAGAGATCTGGGAGAGGACTTTTGTCGCACAAAATAAGTGGAGATTGGCGTTGAATAAGAGAGAGGGCGTGGAGAAGGTTTATGTGGTGCAAGGTGGAATCCTAGTCCTACTAGGATTCTGTCTCATAACTTGTTTTAATTTGGTTTTCCAAACCAAATCAAATCAAAATTAGATCAACCCAATTAAAATAGGTCTTAACCTAATTAAGAACCTAATTTAATCAGATTAAATTAGATTTAAATCTGATTTAATTTTTTAATCAAATTAGAAATTAGATTGACCCAAGTCCTAGTTGAACTAGGACTAGTCTTTCCTTGCACTTGGCTTATCCAATAAACCAATTGGACTTGATCCAATCAAGCCCAAATCAAATCTAATTAAATCATATTTAATTAGACTTAATCTCAGCCCATTGGCTTAATCAAATTAAGCTAATTAGCAATCGAATTGCTAATCGATCCTCCTGCAACACTTGCACTGGGTTAAATATCAATCGTATTGATTATTTAACCCTATAATGATTCTTAATCGTTGATCAACCATCCGATCGGATCATGAACTCTAATGTGTGTGACCTCATAGGTCCGAACCTAAGCCGGTAGTATAGGAACAAATTCCTATACCAATCGAAGTGACCATCTAGCAATGATACCCGACGACCGGATAGGTCGAATGTGTAGAACAACATCCTTAGAACCCATGCGGATATAGTTTTCATATAATTCATCCCCTTGACCAAAATGATCATAGGACACCCCAGAGCTCAACTGTCAACTCTGATCAGGTTGTCCACATTGTATTTCAAAATATCAAATCCATCTGATGGATTACCCTGGCCAAGGTTTTGCTAAATTGAAATACAGCGACTCATTCTTCTCCAACTCTTGGAGTGGTCAATCCCATCTCGATCACACTCTGACTTCGCAAGTACTTGACTGTGCTCAGAAGCCTTCCGTCCCTGAATTAGAAATTCAGTTAGTCCAGTACCAAAGCACAGTGAGTTGCTTGCAAGTCACTGAGGCGATCTCAAGTCTAAGGGACACTTATACCTATATCCCATCAGAGACATTCTCGACAGCAGAATGCTCTGGAGTTGGTCACGTTCAATGACGATGTACCCTTACATCTCACCTGTATGCCATACCAGTGTCTCCACACTCCTTGGTTAAGAGGACAACCAACCCATATGGCCTACAGCGACCTATGCTCGATAGAAGCTGTCGTCCTTATTAACAGCCTATCATTTGGTCGTGAACAGTTTTAAGGACTAATCGATAAATCCTCTCTTTATCGAACTTAAATAGTCCTAAGGACTTCATCATAACAACGGAGTTCATTAGAAGATGAAAGCTTATGATGAAGATGCCAAATATATTTTATTTATTAACAAATCAATTACAATACTTGGTCGCTCAACCGTCAACAACTTGACGATTGGCTTTTTGGGACACATTTTCCAACAACTCCCACTTGTCCTAAAGCCACTCGGCACAGTATCTAATACCCACCTTCGACTTATGGTTGTCGAACTCCTTTATTGCCAGGGCCTTAGTGAAGGGGTCGGCTAGGTTCTCTTTTCTGTCGATCTTCTGAAGGTCGACGTCACCTCGATCCACGATCTCTCAGATTGAGTGGAAGCGGTGTAAAATATGCTTCATCCGCTGGTGTACTTTAGATTCCTTCACCTGAGTTATGGCACCAGTGCTGTCGCAGTAGAGCAGGACTGGACCATCGAGGGAGGGTGCTACTCCGAGCTCAGTGATGGATTTTCTCAGCCACACAGCTTCTTTCGCGGCATCCGATGCTGCGATGTACTCCGCTTCACAAACAGAGTCCGCCACAGTATGCTGCTTGGAACTCTTCCAGCAGATGGCTCCACCATTCAGAGTAAAGATATAACCCGACACACTCCTGCTATCATCATGGTCAGATTGAAAGCTGGAGTCTGTGAACCCCACAAGTTTCAGATCTGACTCGCCATAAACCAACCATTGGTCCTTAGTATTTCTCAAATACTTAAGGATGGCTTTAACCACTTTCCAGTGATCTTCTCCAGGATCAGATTGGTATCTACTCACTACTCCTAGTGAGTATGCCACATCTGGTCTTGTACATATCATGGTGTACATGATAGATCCCACGGCTGAAGCATATGGGACTCTACTCATACGCTCTCTCTCTTCAGGAGTTGTCGGACAATCCTTCTTAGAGAGAGAAATTCCATGGCCTATCGGTAGATAGCCCTTCTTGGAATTTTCCATGCTGAACTTCTTCAGCACAGTGTCTATGTACATGGACTGAGATAACCCAAGCATCCTTTTAGATCTATCTCTATAGATCTTCATCCCTAGGATGTAGGATGCTTCACCCAAGTCCTTCATGGAGAACTGTGATGACAACCAAACTTTTATTCCCTGTAGTACGGGGATGTCATTCTCGATTAAGAGAATGTCATCCACGTACAAGACAAGGAATACCACAACTGGACCATTTGCCCATTTATAGATGCAGGGCTCTTCTCCATTCTTAATGAAGCCATACATTTTGATCACCTTATCAAAATGCATGTTCCAACTCCGAGAAGCTTGCTTCAATCCATAAATGGATCTCTGAAGCTTGCACACCTTGGACTCATCTGTGGATGTAAACCCCTCAGGTTGTATCATATACACCTCTTCAGTCAGCTCTCCATTCAGAAAAGCTGTCTTTACATCCATCTGCCAGATCTCATAATCCAGATGGGCAGCTATTGCAAGCATTATCCGAATGGATTTGAGTATTGCCACAGGAGAAAACATCTCGTCATAGTCAATACCATAACATTGACGATACCCCTTGGCAACCAGACGGACTTTATAGGTCTCCACCTTTCCGTCTGCGCCCCTCTTCCTTTTGAAGACCTATTTACACCCAATGGGTTTAACCCCTTTAGGTGGGTCAACCAATGTCCATACATCGTTGACCTTCATGGACTCCATTTCGGATTTCATGGCTTCAAGCCATTTCTCGGAATCAGATCTCTACATAGCATCCATATAGGTGATCGGATCCTCATTATTCTCATCAAGTTCGATGGGATCACCGTCCCGGACTAAGAAACCGTAGTATCTGTCCGGCTGACGCGGTACTCTACCGGATCGCCTTAATGGTACAGGTATATTGGGCTCCGGATCTGATCTAATCATATCCGACTCAGGTTCAGCTATTGGTGTCGGTCCTTCTACCTGTTGAACTTCATCAAGTTCAACCTTAGAGGCAATGGTTCCTTCACCAAGGAACTCCTTTTCTAAAAAGATTGCCTTAAGGCTGACGAACACCTTTTGTTCATCAGCATGGTAGAAAAAATATCTTTTTGTCTCTTTGGGGTACCCTATGAATGAGCATTTGTCAGACCTAGGTCCAAGTTTGTCTGTGACTAATCGTTTGACATAGGCCGGGCACCCCCAGACCCTAAGGTGTGAAAGTGCTGGCTTACATCCCGTCCATATCTCATATGGAGTCTTAATTACAGACTTACTTGGAATCCTATTTAACAGATAACAGGCCGATTTGAGTACATATCCCCAGAAGGATATCAGCAAGCTAGCAAAAAATCCATCATGGATCGGACTATGTCTAACAGAGTCCGATTCCTCCTTTCAAACACACCATTATGCTGTGGTGTTCCTAGAGGAGTCCATTGGGAGAGAATCTCATTCTCTCTTAGATATGTGAGAAACTCACTAGAAAGGTATTCTCCTCCTCGATCAAATCGAAGAGTTTTAATACTCTTTCCAGTTTATTTTTCTACTTCACTTCAGAATCGTTTGAACATTTCAAATGAATCCGACTTATGTTTCATCAGATAGACATATCCATATAGGTATAGGTCATCCGTGAAAGCTATGAAGTAGAAATATCCACCTCTAGCACTGGTGCTCATGGGCCCACATACATCAGTATGTACTAGGCCCAAGAGCTCAATAGCTCTCTCACCTTTTCAGTAAAAGGTGACTTGGTCATTTTACCAAGAAGACAGAACTCACAGGTTGGAAGTGATTCACAATCACTGACTTTGAGGATTCCCTCTTGAGTCAACCTGTTTATTCTGTTCTTATTTATATGACCTAGCCTCCAATGCCATAAGTAGATATTTGACACACTATCTAATCTAGGGTGCTTGCCAGTAGAATAGACTCTTATCAGGCTTGATCTTTTTGGTCTGGCTCTGCACAGATGTCCCAGCCTGAACTTGCACCTTCTTGACTTTCTTCTTCTTGTTCTTCTTTCCTTTCTCAAAGGGTCGAGAACCAGAAGATGAACCTCCCACTGAGTTCACTGAGTTCACCGACTCCTTGAGGAGTTGGTGATCCTTCTCAAAGTTCTGAAGCAACCCCATTAACCCATGGTAGTTTACTTCAGGCTTTGTCATTCTATAATGAGTGAGGAATGGGAGACAAGACTTGGGCAGCGAGTTCAGTATTGCATCTTTCCCAAACTGCTCATGCAAGAAAAAGCCGAGCTTGCTCAATTGTTCCATCAGCTCGATCATGTACAATACATGATCAGTGATAGAGACTCCATCCCGTATTTTGGCGTTGAAGATGGCACAACTAGTCTTGTGCCTCTCTACGTCATCGGGTGTGCCAAAGGTATCCTCCAACACTTGAAGCATGTCCTTTGGCTGAGCCATCTCGAATCTGCGACTGAACTCGTCGCTCATGATAGCAGCCAGCATGATACAGCGCACCGTGGTCCGGTCACTGAGCCACTTCTGGTAAGTGTCTCTAACTGTTCCACGTGCATTGACAGCTGGCTCCTCAGGTGCAGGATCCATTATCACATATAGGATCCGTTCATGCTCCAGGACTATCTTCAACTTTCGGTACCAGCTACCGAAGTTGGGTCCCACCAACTTATCATTGTCCAACAATGATCGGAGCGATAGGGAAGTGACCATATTTGCACAAAGGAGAACCATAACCTAATTAGTAATTGATTCATTAAACCTAAAGATTTGGACTTTAATCAAAAGGTTTCTCCCACTATTTTATTCGAATTGGTAGCCTCTACCTCCAATTCGAGGAATTAACCTAATTCCTTAGCGGGTACTAGAATCCACTTAGACTGCACACAAGCCCAACTTTGGTTGGCCAACCCATGTACATCTAAGGGTAGGTTCATAACCAATTGTTTCTCTAAACAATTTCTAGTAATTTTAATTTTGCCCCAGAAACCTAATCAGTAGGCTTTGGCCTCCACTGTAAGGATCCGGTTAGGTCCAACCATTAACATGATCATACTTGGTGTATCCAACCAACGAATGATTAAGCCCAACTTTGGTTGGCTCACCTAACCACCATTAGAGAGACACTTCCAAGTCATCATATGATGAGTGATAATTCCATTAGTCAACAAGCACCAGGCCTTTGGGTCTGCAATGATTATTAAGTTCATGGACTCATTATCAAACACCTTAATGGGAGGCTATGACTCAGTTATCTCCATAACTTTATCATTTTAAGGACCTAATAATTTTAGAGGATTTAATTAATATAGAGGATGAGGTTAGATGAACCAGCTTATCATGATCCTCCCACTGGCTTCACCAAGTCAGCTTAAGGGAGACCAGGGCTGGTCTAGGAGCATCTAAATCAGTCACACTGATTTACCTAGCTGACATGGGTCAGCTCGAATAGTCAAGTGATCCGATCAAAACATAATTTCACCAAGAGGCCAGGTAAGTTCGATCAGTGAGAGGGTCTGCCAAAGCTTGCCTTAGACACCATCATGAATGGCCAGGTAAGCGGGCTCCCAATTAAAAACCACCGGTCTGGTTTACCTTAGACACCAACTGGTTTAATTAGTTTCGATTAGATCAACCTAACAGTTCGTGCTAGACCGCTTAGCCAAGAATCAAGTCCATTTGGTTCTCGTTAAAGACATGGACTTGACCAACTACAACTATTGTAATTGATCTAGAAAATCCTTGACCTAATCTAAGACAACAATTGATTAGATTTAGTTAATTTTCTAATTAAGTCCATCTTTAATCTAACCATAGGTCTAACCCAATTAATGGACCTAATTTCCACTAACCCATTAACCCAATGTGTTATGATTTGTGTCTTAGGTTCTTCAATTCACAATCCTAGAACCTAATCAAACAACTTCTTAATTCTTAATTAAGTTTTGGGCTGAGGGTTGGGTTCGGCTTTTCAAAAAAAATTTATTTTCATATTTGTAAAATAATTTTACAATATGATTCTACCAATCATATTGCATGTTTGATTCATAATCAAGATGCAAGTGAAATAAACATGAAACTACTTTAGATCTAATCTGAACAGGTTCACGTAATTGAAACAATTTCAACTTTAAATAATTTCTTTGCATAAAAATTATTAACAAAGAGATTTTATTTCAGATTTAAACATCTTTTAAATCTAATAAATCATAAATTTAATCTAGATCATATCTAACAAATTTATGATTAAAGATAGATCTACACAAACTAGGACAACCTTTGCACTGTAAGGGGTAAACCTTACAGCAGGACAACCTTGCAGTTTGTGATTGATCTAAAATTTTAATTTCAGATTTAATAATCAGATTATAAATTAGATATAATCTAAAAAATAATCTAAGCATGTATAAATAATCATGTAATAAAGAACCTGGCTCTGATACCAATTGTAGGAACCAGATCTAGGGTTTCAGGGTTAGATCTTGAAACTTTTTCAAGATCATACAGCGGAAGACTAAAATAAATCAAAATTTATTTTCTAAGATCAGAAAATCCCTAGATCTAAGATCCTATTACATGATTATTACATAGCATTAAATCAAAAATTAAAATATATATAAATATAGTATGAACTACATGTTGATCATATCAACATGTTTCTATACTAGCTACATCTAATGTATGTATTAAATAATAGATCAGATCTATTACCTTGCAAGTTAGATGCTCTAACCTCGCTGATCCGGGCTTAAGGATGATGTTGCAAGCCGCACATGCGTCCGGCCTCTAGGAGTCGTCCACACGAGCCCACGAATCTCGATCAGAAGTCCTGCTTCAGGAAATCAGCACAGTATGCTAGTACTGTGCTGATCCTTCTTTGATGGTTGATCAGGTGCCTCCTTCTTCTTGATTTGGACTCTTCCAAAGATGGAAAGTAGAAGGAGGAGTTTCAGATCTAAGACGCTCTCAGGAAACTCAAGATGGAAGGAGGAAAGATATGAAAATAAAAAAAACTAGAAGAAGACCCTCTTCTTCTTCACGTTTTTCTCTCTAAACGCCCAAACTTTCGTCTTTTAAATCTCCACGACCCAAAGGTATTTCTCTCTAATTTTTGGATGGCAGAAAGGTATCTCAAATATCTATCTTCCCTTAAAATTTCACGAAGAAACTCATCTTATATAGAGAGATATGATAGAGTCCTTGTCTAGGTCAAACACCTAGTCAAGGCTTATCCAAACATGGCAAGTAAAGGGACGCCCAACTCTTGAGCACCTCCTCCATATTTTCGTGGATGGATCAACAGAAAAGGGTGCACAATGTAAACCCTAAAAGCCACGAAAATTTCAAAACAAATTTGGATAAATTCGGTGCAAAATTGAAAGAGTTTTGGATTTCTAAAACTCTATCTCATAGAATTCGAAATCCAAACTTATTCCTTATAGATTTGATCCAAATCACCTTCCATGTAAGAAAGAAGAGAGGAGACCTTTTGTGAACGTGGGAGAGATCTGGGAGAGGGCTTTTGTCGCACAAAATAAGTGGAGATTGGCGTTGAATAAGAGAGAGGGCGTGGAGAAGGTTTATGTGGTGCAAGGTGGAATCCTAGTCCTACTAGGATTCTGTCTCATAACTTGTTTTAATTTGGTTTTCCAAACCAAATCAAATCAAAATTAGATCAATCTAATTAAAATAGGTCTTAACCTAATTAAGAACCTAATTTAATCAGATTAAATTAGATTTAAATCTGATTTAATTTTCTAATCAAATTAGAAATTAGATTGATCCAAGTCCTAGTTGAACTAGGACTAGTCTTTCCTTGCACTTGGCTTATCCAATAAACCAATTGGACTTGATCCAATCAAGCCCAAATCAAATCTAATTAAATCATATTTAATTAGACTTAATCTCAGCCCATTGGCTTAATCAAATTAAGCTAATTAGCAATCGAATTGTTAATCGATCCTCCTGCAACACTTGCACTGGGTTAAATGTCAATCGTATTGATTATTTAACCCTATAATGATTCTTAATCGTTGATCAACCATCCGATCGGATCATGAACTCTAATGTGTGTGACCTCATAGGTCCGAACCTAAGCCGGTAGTATAGGAACAAATTCCTATACCAATCGAAGTGACCATCTAGCAATGATACCCGACGACCGGATAGGTCGAATGTGTAGAACAACATCCTTAGAACCCATGCGGATATAGTTTTCATATAATTCATCCCCTTGACCAAAATGATCATAGGACACCCCAGAGCTCAACTGTCAACTCTGATCAGGTTGTCCACATTGTATTTCAAAATATCAAATCCATCTGATGGATTACCCTGGCCAAAGTTTTGCTAAATTGAAATACAGCGACTCATTCTTCTCCAACTCTTGGAGTGGTCAATCCCATCTCGATCACACTCTGACTTCGCAAGTACTTGACTGTGCCCAGAAGCCTTCCGTCCCTGAATTAGAAATTCAGTTAGTCCAGTACCAAAGCACAGTGAGTTGCTTGCAAGTCATTGAGGCGATCTCAAGTCTAAGGGACACTTATACCTATATCCCATCAGAGACATTCTCGACAGCAGAATGCTCTGGAGTTGGTCACGTTCAATGACGATGTACCCTTACATCTCACCTGTATGCCATACCAGTGTCTCCACACTCCTTGGTTAAGAGGACAACCAACCCATATGGCCTACAGCGACCTATGCTCGATAGAAGCTGTCGTCCTTATTAACAGCCTATCATTTGGTCGTGAACAGTTTTAAGGACTAATCGATAAATCCTCTCTTTATCGAACTTAAATAGTCCTAAGGACTTCATCATAACAACGGAGTTCATTAGAAGATGAAAGCTTATGATGAAGATGCCAAATATATTTTATTTATTAACAAATCAATTACAATACTTGGTCGCTCAACCGTCAACAACTTGACGATTGGCTTTTTGGGACACATTTCCCAACAGAAGCTCGGATGGAGATTTTCTGTTGGTGAAGTCCGGTAGGAGTCCGATTGCTAGAGAAGTTCGTTTGGGATTTGCCTGATGCGGAAGCTCGTCTGAAGATTATCCGCTGGAGAAGTCCGATTTCATGGAGAATCTGGCGGAGGGTCGGCCAACGGTGGACCTCGAATGGCGTTAGGGAGGTTCGGCAGACACCAGAGGCGATCGACCGTTGTAGAGATCCGACTGCTGGAGTCCGTCCGTTGTAGAAGTTCGTTCGATATCCATCTGCTATGGAAGTTCAGACGGAGTCTGGTTCTTATAGAAGGCTGAAAAGAGACCGCCTATTGTAGAAGCTCGATCGAAGATCGACTATCGTGGGAGCTCGGAGTAGTGACCTGGCCAGTGGAATCCGAAAGACGGTTGACCGCCGTAGAAACTTGGATGGAGTCCGGTTACTGTAGAAATCACGCTGTCGGAGAAGCTCGGATATTGACGAAGTCCGAAAGAAGTTCGAAGTAGGGTCGTCCGCGGTCGGAAGAAGTCCGGAAGGGATTCGGAGAATAGTCGATCACTGTAGAGGGTCGGCTAATAGTGAGGCCCAAAGAGCCCTTGGAGCGGCCCGGTAGATGAATGGAGAAGCTCATTGTCGGAGAAGTCTGGACAGTCGAGGGGGCTCAGAGAGACGACACACAGGGTCGGAAGCTGGAAAAGTCCTGGAAGGGTCGGTCTTTTACAAACTTCGATCGGGGGGTATTTTATACCCAACAATATCATATTGCATAAATACCTTCTACCTTCTATTTCTAAATTGCAAAAAGATCCTCAACATAAATTTTCACAATAAAATAATATTTTATCATTAATATCTTCTACTTCTATTTTTAATAATAATAATAATATTTTATCATTAATAAAATAATATCACTTCATTTCTCCCTTCCTCTCAGATCCTCCACCTTTCTTTATCCATGGCTGACTCGCACCCACCCCCTTCGACGCGCCACTCGCAGCTCCTCTTGGCCATCGATCCTCCACACCCTCCCTCTGGGTCCCACGCCCAGACCTCCCCTCCTTGCCGCCTCCCTCTCCCCACATGATGTCAAGGCCGCCTCCATCCACGCCGCACCCACCCGCAGCCCCCGCCCGTCATTCCTCCACGGCCCCCGCCCATCGTTCCTTCACAACCCCTCATGCCCCCCCCACGACTCCCCTGCGCCGCACCTCATACCCCCTCGGCTCCATGCAACACCCCCCACCTAATGCCCCCCTCCTCCCCCCAGCCCCGGTGAAGCTTGCGCCCCTTATGGCTCCATGCAACCCCTCTTGCCCTCCCCCGACCCCAACACTCACACTCCATGCCCACCGCGGTTCCTCTCCATTCCCCACCCCACCCCCCCTTACATCTTCCGTCCTCACCCCACGGTATGAAGGGAGAAAAAAAAGCAGAATGAAACGGCATGTTGAACATGCGATTTCAAATTGAAATTGCATGTCCCATGTGCGATTTTAATTCAAAATTTAAATTTTAAAATTTTAATTGTGGCAGGCCATGACGACTTGAAATCACATGTTGAGCTCATTTTGAAATCGCATGTTGAACATGCGATTTCGCCATGTCACAGCTCAGTCAGCCCATGTGCTGTATTTTGAGAAATAAGTTGGGATGAGGGTTAGATTTGGAATTAAGTTTTTAAAAAAATAATATTAAAAAAAATCCCAAATTTGTGCTTGATAATTCTCATGCACCATTTTGATCCCCCAAAATGTTGGAGATTATTATATGCTATTGAGGAAAATGTTTACTATAGTTAGAACCGGCCTAGTAACTTGGAAATCTTGTTGGGAAAAAAATGACTTGATTAAGGGCTTGTTTAGGAATATCTTGCCGTGTCTACTAGATTCAATAATAGGAGTTGTTGCAGCATATCTCCGACGAGATAGTCAGTCGGGAGCCGAGCTATTGCGTCTGAACAGTGAATGATAGAAAATCTGCAAAAAAAGTTCACTTATCGAAAGTTGTCCGATGAGGAATCCTCCGATGCTTAAGTTTATATCAAAAAAGCTTACCAGATCCTTCATTGCTTATTGGTATTTACAGGATAGGTGATGTTGTTACTGTGTAACTCTTGTTTTTGAATGTTCGGAACGTGAGAGTTATGGTATTTAGTGAGCAGTTATCTCATTAACGGTCATTAAGGATGAGTAATGGACCACTCATAGACGACAATTATGCTACACATTTGTGTGTAGTTAATATCCATGTTGAATAACTATCGTCGATTCAGATCATCAGTACAGAATCGAGGAAGTAGTCGGTTAGATGTCGAATATCATCAACTAGTCATAGGTTGCATATCGAACCAAGTCGATTAGGTGCTGACTTGATTATATCCATCGTCCTTAGTCAGACGAATGTCGATTAGGTCCAGACTCGTTGATCCAAGTCAGGTTGAATTATAGCAACTTAGTCGATACAGAGATGAGAAAAAATCAATAGTAGCACACTTGATCGGTTGGAAGATGAGGAAGAGAGATAGTCGGCTAAGTGACGAGAATCTACCCCAACACTTGCCCCTCAACTCCTGAGTCCGATTATTCAGTCTTAATCAGATGAAAGGAGATAAGTTGTCGTGCCAATCTGAGTTGCTTTATTTTACAATTCTTCATTTAATGTTGCCCTGAAAGATGTATATCACCATCCTATTATTTTAGGGTATGAGTCGTCACTTTGTCATTTCGTGAAATGTGTGGCAGCTCTATCGCATCACAGGTCATGCAGCAATTACTGCTGTGAATCGCTCGAGACAATCTTTCATAATGATTATGGAAGATCGGACGATTGAGTAATAATTTGTTGAGCAGTCTGAGTCATCCATATGTTAGTCGTCCATTAGCCTGACTTGTTGTCATGTGGATTTGGCTGATTTGGCACGATCTCAGTGGTGGTGCGTTAAAAAATCGAGAAAATGGTCAGTTGAGACTACTGCCATATGTCGAAATCTCCAAAGATGTTATAGTTTTCTGCATCAATTATGATCGTCGAAGGAGTCTATAAATAGGGGTCATCTCCCTATCAGTTCTTCTTTCGATTCCAGTGCCTTCATTCTCCAGCCCCTGAGTTTCTATCCTTCAATAGAGTTTAGGATCCCTGGGTGGTTTAGGCTCCATCACCATCGGCCATCTCCTTCCCCATCAGTCTTCATCATCGTCGGTCTTTCTTCTTCCTCGTCGGTCTTCCCATCATTGTTCCCCTCTTGAGGTTATACTTCTCTATCTTCTCTTTTTGAGTTTTTGCCTTGATTTTTAATAGCTTCTTCTAGTAAAGAGTTTGGAGACAAGAACCTAGTGGGAGACAAAGTTCTTGGACTCCAACTGTATGAAGGGAGACCGAGGAAGTTCCTCGGAATGATCATGAAGATGCTTCTTCTCGACAGAGTCATCCTAATCTTAAAGAGTCAGATGAACAGTCGGCTCTTGAGAATCATTTTAGGCCTCTTGTCGAGAGGTCCAAATTATCTGAGGTCGATATTGAACGGCTAAGGGATCACTATCATATCCCTAGTTAATATCGACTGATGGCACTTGCCGAAGAAGGCCGGATTGTTCGTCCTCTTGTCAACTATATTACCGTCTATGAGGAGTTCCTCTGTTTGGGACTTTGATTCTCTCTTCATCCCTTTTCGTCAATATTTTTAACTTGTATGATGTAGTTCCTATCCAACTGACCACCAATTCTTTTAGGATTTTATCTTCTTTTGTAATTCTTTATCATCTTCTCCATTTTGAGCGATAAATTTCACTCTTTTGGGCTCTTTTTATGTTGAAAAGACATCCATGGGAATGAAGATGGTGGTTCTTCAGTCTCTAGCATAAACGCAAGTTTATCATTGGACTTCCCTTTTTTATCCATGGATGAAAGAATAAGTTTTTCTTTCTAACTACCGACCATCCCTGGAAGAAGATCGAAAACTGTACGATCGATTGTTTGGCATCCAGGTTCCTCTGCAATGGGAGCTCCTCGAGGAGCAATTATTGTATGATGTCGGGTAAGCCCGACTAGCCACTTGGGTAGCTTTCCTTTCATAGATTTTCGTGGTTCTTTTTTTCATTATTTTCTTTTTGTAGACTAACTCATTTTTTTATTGTTGTCTTGCAGGCATGTGGATCTCGGCTGAATCCCTCCGACATGCTATCAAGAAGCCAGGATCTGGACCTGACAGACCTTCTAGGCCATCGAAGAAGTCGACAGAAGGGTCTCCTCCTCGGGTCCCGAGGAGTACACAGCCTCCGTTGCAGCCCCAACCACCATCGGAGCAACCCTTATTGCCACCTCTTGTCAAAGTCATCCCTGTCGATGATGACGTCATCATTGTTGAGGCCCCGACTAGGCCAACCAGTGCGGTCCAAGCCCTACTGGCCCAAGTCGGAATGGATGGTGATCGAGTATCTGGTCGGGGGGATGCCAACAAGGAGAAGGCTCTGATGCCCCCGCTTCACCGCCAACTACGGTCCAGATACTTCTTTCGAGGAGGCCACCATCACTCTTGGGATGCGCATCAAGGCCACCAACCAAATACTCCAAGATTGTCGACTCATCGAGGAGTTGATGAAGATGGTGATGCTGTCCACAAACTGAAAAGTTAGGAAGGCCCGCATAGTCCGAAGATCATATCGGGCTCCTACTCATCGTTGTTGTCGGTAAGTCTTCGACCTTTCCTCCTTTGATATTGAATCAGTAATTGTCGAATAGTTGTTGGTCGAGTAAATGACTTAACCAATTTTTTGATTCTTTTTTATGGTTGGCACATGACACAACAGTTTTGTATGAAGGGTTGATCACCTTTGTACGACTCAACTCCCAGCTTGAAGACAAGGCCCAGACTGCTCATACTCGGATCGAAGTCACCAAGAAACTTCTCCATACTGTCAAGAAGCAGGAGAAGAAGTATCAAGAGATGATCGCTCTACTGGAGGCCGAGTTGGCATCTTCAGAGACCTAACAGAAGAAAGACAAAGAAAAGTTTGGAAAGCTGAGGGCCGACTACCACAAGGAGATGGAGTTGGTAGAATCCGCCCTCAATGACGAAAGAGGCAAGCGGTAGGAAGCCGAAAAGTTTGTCCAAGGTTGAATGGCAAACTATCAATGACAGAAACTCGGGCTCAGAGGGTAGCTTCGCAGACACTAATTGAATTTCAAAAGTCGAAGGAGTATGAAGATGAGCTTGTCGAAGGCTCTGCTGATGCGTACCAACTCGAATTCGAGGACTGCAAGCAGATGATCAACCGGCTGCAGCCCAAGTTGGATCTAAGCGGGCTTCGAGTGGACAACATCCTAGATGAGGAAGGCTTTAAGAATGATAGGAAAGCAGACGTCGCAGAAGATCATCCACCATCTTCTTAGATTTTTTGCTTTTTGTACTTTTCTCTTGTACTTTTCTTTTCTCGATTTTGTAATGGACTTTTCCTTGTAATGAACTTCTTTGTTAATGAAATGATCTTCCTTTCAATTCCAATTATGTTTATTTCTACGTTTGCATATCTTCCTTGCTGATTTACTTGTCTTTCTACAAAATGACTAAGTAATATAGTTGGTAAGGCTAAGATAGTCGGTAGGAAGTTGCAATCACATAATCGAGTAGTTAGACTTAAAACATTTTTTAAGTCAAATAGTTGATTTTTATAAAGAACTTAATCCGACTCAAGTCATAGTCGTAGATCACTTCATCAAAGAGGAACATAGTCGAAGATTGTTCTATAGAATGCCTCATCAAGCTAGGATGTAGTCGATTTTAGAGAAATTTTTTTCTAATTTATTTTGGATCAATCGATCCTTAGTCGGTCGAGAGAAAGCCGACTAACTATATTTTTATCTGCTTTGGCCTACATACATACCGTAACTTATACGCTTGCGTTTTTAGACCGTAGCTGATATGCTTGCGGTTGTCGGACCCTATTGCTTATTATTTTGCTTTTTCATTAATTGGATGTCTGTCAAATAATGTTTCATCGGGTACTAACCAACGGTGCAATTGTTTGGTCAGATGTCAAGCAACCATTTTATTTGGTAAATTATCGAGTATTTGAACTATTCGGTATAGAATTATAGAAAAAAATAATTTTATTTATAAGATATTTTTATTGATAGTACATCCATGGATTATCAATATTTTAGGTCCAAAAATTTTTTGTACTATCTAAGTTCTCAATTTTATATGCCCCTGATCGTAGAACAGTCGAAATTTTTTAGGGGCCCTCCCAATTCGAAGATAATTTTTTTTTACTCAGTCAGTTTGGAGATTTCGACTCTTCTAAGGACTAAGTCTCTTACTTAGAAGATTTAGGCTTGACTTAGAAGTTATAGTACCGAACTATCCTTATTGATAGGAAGCCATCCTTAGTTGAGCTTGTCTCCGTGTTTTATTGAGTAAATTCAGATCAGCTCATCATTTGTCTGAGTTGATCGATTCATCATAATGCTCCATCCGAGTCAAAATAAGCTAATTTCTACTAAGATCATGCCTTCTATCCTGAATGCCAATTTGAAAGGAGTCTCTCCAGTCGAGATCTGAAGAGTTGTTCGATAAGATTATAGGATACTGTAGAGTTCGTCGGCCCAATTTTCTTTGGCTTGATCAATTCTTGCTTTTAGGCCTTGTAGTATTATCCTATTGATCACCTCAGCTTCTCCATTAGATTACAGGTGTCCGACCAAAGTGGGTTTGTGGATGATATGATATTTAGCACAAAACTTTTCAAACTTGGCGTTGTTGAATTATGACCGTTGTCAATGATGATCATTCAGAGCAAACCAAATCGACGGATAATTGATTCCCATAAGAAGTTAGTAGTCTTCCTTTCTATTATTTGTGCCAATGGTTCAATCTCCACCCACTTTATGAAGTAGTCGATGGCTATGATGATAAACTTTATTTGTCTACTGGCAGGCAGGAAAGGACCGAGTATGTCAACCCCCTATTGATCAAATGACCAAGATATTGAAATGGTTATAAGATGACTTGACGGAAGTCTCCGAATATTAGCAAACATCTGACACTGGTCACACTTCTGTACTAAATCAATAACATCCTTCTGCATGGTTGGCCAATAAAATTTTTGTTGGAGATCTTGTAGGATAGCAACTTACCCCCCAAGTGATTACCATAGATGCCCTCGTGCATCTTCCGAAGAGCATAGTCAATGTCAGAAGGTCGAAGATACTTGAGCAGGGGTAAAGACGTCGATCTCTGATAAAGCTGATCGTCAATGATCATGTACTGAGCCACCAGTCTCTTCATTTGCATGCCTCAGAGGGATCAGTTGGCAAGATTCCATTAGTCAAAAATTAATGAATGGATCGATCCAGCTTGGTTCATGACCGACCTGGATCGGATGCATTTCTTCTTCAGAGTCAATGCTAGGATTCTCAAGATACTCGATGAAGATCCTTCCTAATTCGTCACAGCCAGAAGTGGCAAGTTGAGACAAAGAATTAACTCGTACATTCTTCGAGCGAGGGACATGGAAGATCTCAAAATAGTCAAAATTTGTTTGCAGAGGTCTAATCTTCTTTAAATATCTGAGAAGAGTAGGATGTCGAGCCTCATATTCTCCTTAAGATTGGCCGACAATGAGTGAGAACTGGTGAACACCTTTAGGCATTTTCATTAAGATCTTTAACGATCTTCAATCCAACTATCAGAGCTTCATACTCAGCTTGATTGTTTGAAGCTTTAAAATAAATCGAAGAGCATACTTAGTCACCATCCCGTCAATATTGGTTAAAATGAGACCCACACCACATCTTTAGATGTTGAAGCTCCATCCACATGTAGAATCCATGCAGACTCCGAAGTCTCTTCTTGCATTGATCTTCAACTTGACTATCGTTAGTTAGCATGCACTTGATAATAAAGTCGCGAGTATTTGAGCCTTCATCGAAAATCGAAGAATATAAGAAAGATCAAATTCACTGAGTTCACCACCTATTTGGTCATTTTTTTTGAAGTGTCTAACTATTAAAGTAGAGTTCTCAAGGGAAAATCGATCAAAATTTTTACTGAGTGAGCTTGAAAATAAGGTCGTAGTCGTCGCGTGATGATCATGAAGATAATCTTTTCGATCTGAGAGTATCTTATTTCGGCCCCATGCAACACCCGACTTACATAGTAAATAAGTTTTTGCACTTTATTTTCTTTCCGAATCAGTACCAAACTGACAGCTTCAGAAGTCATAGCCAAATACTAAACAATTCATTGTCGATATTTGGCTTCGTTAGAAGTGGAGAGTTTAGGTACTGCTTCAGGTCATCGAAAGTCTTCTGGCACTCTTTCACCAAGTGAAATCTTTCATTTGCCCAAGGATTTTGAAGAAGGGGAGGCACCGCTCTGCAGACTTGGAGATGAATCAGCTCAAAGATGCAATACGTCCTACCAATTTTTAAATATCCCACCAAAAAGTTGGAGGCTTCATGTCAAGAACAGTCTTGATCTTTTCGAGGTTGGCCTCGATGCCTCTCTTGTCACCATGAAATCAAAAAAAATTTCTGACGTGATGCTGAAGGCACACTTAATTGGGTTCAGTTTCATCTGATGTTGCCTCAAAGTATTAAAGTTTCTGCAGGTCATCGATATGGAGAGAAGCTTCATTGCTTTTTACGAGCATATCATCGGCGTAGACTCTATGTTACAGTCGATCTGATTCTTGAAGATTTTGTTGACCAGTCTCTGATATGTAGCCTCAATATTTTTGAGATCGAAAGGTATGACTTTGTAGCAGTGCAAGCCTTTGTCGGTAATGAATGCCGTCTTCTCTTCATCTTCAAATGCCATCTGGATCTGATTGTAGCCAAAGAAGACGTCCATAAAATTGAGTAGCTGATAGCCTGATATAGCATCAACTAACTGATCAATCTGAGAAAATGAAAAGCTATCCTTTGGACAGACTTTATTCAAATTAGTGTAGTCAATGTATATCCGTTATTTGTCATTAGCTTTTTTTACCACCACAATATTCGCGAGCCAATTAGGGTAGGTTGCCTCATGAATGAAGTCGACTATCAGTAACTTATCGACTTCTTCATCGATGGCCTTTTATCACTCGAGAATAAATTTTTTTTTTATCTCATCGACTTGTGCTTGGTGTCGACATTTAGTCGATGGACAATCACATCAAGAGGGATGCCCGAGATGTCTGAGGCAGATCAGGCGAAGATATCTGCATTTTTCCTCAGAAAGGTGACAAGCTTCTCTCGTAGTTTATCGCTCATTGAAGATCCGACCTGCATGGTTTTAGTCAAGTCTTCATCATTGAGAGGTACTGAGATGAGTTGCTCTATGGGTTCTCCTCAACTTTCTTCTTTTCTCTGGTCCAGTTCGTTGATGGAAAGAGCTTCAATTGGCTTCTTTCCTTTAATTATAATTAAGTAATATTCTTGAGCTATCTATTGATCTTCTCTCATTTCATCTGTCTCATTTCTCGTCGGGAAGTATACGAGCAAGTGGTAAGTTGAGCCGTTGCTTGGAGTGCATTCAATCTAGGTCATCCTAAAATAACATTGTAGGCAGAAGGAACTCGGACTACGAGGAAGTTGAGTTGCATGGTCGATTGTCGAGGTGATTGTTCGATAGTAATAGGGAGTTCAATCTCTCCTTCTATTTTGATTAAGTCACCAATGAATCCAATTAGAGGAATGTTGACTGATTTTAGTTAGTTGGTAGAAAGCCGCATTTGCAAGAAACAGTCATAGAAAATCACATTAGCGGTGCTTCCATTATCAACAAGATATCATTTTACATTATAATTAACTATTATCATAGATACAACAACAACATTATTATGAGAAGTTTGGACTCCTCGTAGATCTTTCTCAAAGAAAATATATTGTCGTTTGCCCGTTGACGTTTGGACGAGCTTTTCGAGTCATTTGCCCTCCATTATCTCGGTGCTGTTGAGATCATATTGATCACGCCCACCATAGGTTAAGCGTGAGGTTCTTCCTTGGGACACGGCTATGGTGGAGGATCGACAGGCAGTTGTACAGGTTAATCCTGCAAGTATTTCTCGAGATATCCCTTATCAAGATTTCTATCTCGTCCTTCAACTGGATGCACTATTCGGTATCATGACCGTGATCATGATAGAACCGATAGTAAGACTTCGTGTTGCGAGATGTCGGCTATGATTTTATCGACTAGGGTCATGGAAGGTAACTCTCTTCTTCTATCTCCATGAGAATCTACACACAAGAAGTACTTGGAGGGGTGTAAGATTCATGCATGCCATCGAAGTTTTTGGGCTTCAAACTCAGTCGAAAAGATGGAGCCTTCCTTTCAATGTGCGTTCGATTGGATCCTGTGGAGGTTCTTTCCTTCTTTGTCATTTTCTTCTGACCTTTGCTCTCGGATTGACGTCGCTCAGTTGCACCCTCCTCGATGCGAATATACTTCTGTGCGTGTTTAAGGAGTTTGGCAAAAGATCGGAGAAGGGTCTTGTGCAGGGAGTAGGTGAATCTGGAGCTTCACAATCCCCGCTTAATGGCTGTGATGGTCGTTGACTCATTGAGGTCTCGGACCTCTAAAGTGGTAGTATTGAAATGCACCATAAAGTCTCGTAAAGATTCTCTATCTTGCTTCCTGATGAAGAAAATACTGCCAGAGATTCGTGGCATCCTTCAGTTGATGCCAAAGTGCGCCATGAAGAGCTATTCGAACTCCTCAAATGAATGGATACTCTTCAATTAAAGTTTGAAGTACCATATTTGGGCAGTTTTTTGGAGAGTAACTGGAAAGACTATACAAAGAAGGGCATGGGATGTCCTCTGAAGAAGTATGAGAGCTTTGTAGCTCTCAAATTAGTCGAGTGGGTCAGTAGAGCCATCATACAGCTCCATCTATGGCATCTTGAACTGACTAAGAATCGATTCATCAAGAATCTATCGAGAGAAAGATGGATAGGTGCTAATGTCGAGCTCGTCGGTGGGATCCCAATTACTTATTTGAAACTGATCCAGACGGTGATCAAGCTTCCTCAACTTACGATCGTATTCATCCAACCATCACTGAGACTCTTTAGGATGTTGAGAATATCTTAGGGTTGAACCTTTCCTAAAAGAATTTGACAGAGATTGTGGCCTCTTCTCCTTGTGTAAAACTTGTCGAGGGGAAGGAGACCAATGATCACCGAAATCGATATGCGAGGCAAGTCAGGAGTCAGGATGAGAAGAATGTCGGATGGATCGATGACTCATCCAATGAGAGTGTCAAGTCAAGTGGCAGGATGGAGAACGAGGCAAGCGGCTATGCCTGGAGGGCACATCCCGCGGCATCGGATCCTCCTGCCACCGTTGCTGTTGCTGCTGCTACTCCGCAGTCTGCTGGAGACTATAAACAGCCTCCGTCAAAATTTTTACCTACTGTATTAAGGCAGCAAATTGATATTGGCCTACAGTCACCATCGATCATGAAGCACTGGACTCTCCAAGGGTCACTGGAGGTGTATCATGCTGCAATGAGCATCGAGCGAAACTTGTAGAAGCATTTTACGCTCTTGTTTTGGCCATTGAGGTTTTTGGAAGAATACTTCTTTTCTTCTCTTTCTTGACGTGCCAAACAGTTGCAGCCTATCTTCGACGAGATAGTGGATCTAGAGCCGAGCTATTGCACCTGAACAGTGGACGACAGAAAACTTGCAAAAAAAATCTACTTACCAGAAGTCCGATGGGGGATCTCCAATGTTTAAGTTAATCAAAGAAAGGGAACAATCAGAGAGCAAAAATCGAGAGCAAAAGCTTATATCAAGGAAGCTTACGAGGTCTCCCATTGCTTATCGATATTTATAGGATAGGTGATGCCATTGCTGTGTAACTTTCGTCTCTAAATGTTCGAAACATGGGAGTTATAGTATTTAGTGGGTGATTACCTCATTAACGATCATTAAGGATAAGTAATGGACCACTCGTGGGCGACAATTACGCTACATGTTCATATGTAGTTAATGTCCATATCGAATAATCATCATTGATTCAGATCGTCGGTACAGAATCAAGGAAGTAGTCGGCTAGATGCTGAATATCATCAGCTAGTCGTAGGTTGCATGTCGAACCCTTAATATAAGATTTATATATATTTACAAGTATGGAAATCAATCAATCAATCGTGTACACATGGTAGGTCCTTAATTTTTCTAATTATATTTAGAGGATTCTTCATAATCAACCAATCTTCAATTAAGCCTTCAATCATCATCAATTATCAATTCTATCTTCCTAATATATCTTAGAGAAGTTACCAAATATTCAATGGTTTTTCCAAAGAGCCTTTCTATTGTTGCTTCTAAATGTGTATCACATAATGCAAGAGAAATTTAAGCATGGAAAAACTGACACAAAAACCGACACAGCTATGCACGTAGGTGGATACACAGTAATAAAGTAGAGCTTGTAAATTATGAATCAATTACAATGACCAGTGAAGAAATTTTAAGTTGTTGCAATTTTCTTATATCTGTATTCTATATAGATTAGTTACATATTAAATCATAAGAGGGAAGAAAAGTTTGCATACTTTCTGGATAATAGCATTGTTCGAAAGCACCCATGATATGTTATATAGTTACGTTAACTGTTTAAAATGAATGAAAAGGGAGGGAAGTGGAAGTAGTGGTACTAGTTGGCAAAACTATCTCTAACTTCCTAGCATCATAAATATGCAGAAAAGGAAACTACCAAATGGGAGAATCTTTGCAGCTTCTTCTTTCCTTTATATGTGGGCATTAGTAAAAAAAAAAAAAAAACTAATAAAATGTAAGAGAATTCTTATTGTGATATTGCAAGATATTTAGATTGTAAAAATTACGTATTTTCCTCTATAATTACACACTTGACCAGCAATTAATTGTAGTACAAATCACTTTGGTCCAAGCAAATCTACTGAAAATTCTGTCTTCATCATTTCGAAGTATTTTAATTGATCCTTCCTATTTAATTTATATTGGTATCAGAGCATGTATGATTTAAATCCTAGTGAATTAGAATGGTTTAAGTTAATTTGAACAAAGCCGGGATGATGAATTTATGATTATTTTGCAATTTTGACCATGGAGTGTTTTTTTTTTTTATTCTCTGCATATACTGCATTTTGAGGCATGATTTTACTACATTACATAGACATGGATGAGTATATATGATCTGAAAAATTTGGTGTTAATCGGACTTGAGAATGTTGAGTTATTAATGTTTGAATTTTAAAAAAATATGGCGATGTAGTGTATTTTGTGTCTGATTACTTTGAGTATGGTGACTGTTACTATTCAGTGGTTCCATCTTTGAAAAATAGACTTCTCATGCTTTCAATTGATATATTATATATTGGATTTGGTGTTATATGATGAAATTTTAATCCACTGAAATTGATCAGATAAGCAAGTATTGTGATTCTGTATTTTGGTTCTCTTAAAATACTGTTCATACGTTAAGTTGGAGAAGAAAAAGATTGGAACAGTCTACGGTGCCTTTGGGTATGGGTACCATACTGTTAAGAATTTTCAGATTGGTTTTCTTTTTGAAATTCATAAAAAATCATGTATAACTTCAAAAATTATGAATTTTTTATTTTAAATTTCAGTCTACTGAAATAGAATATTAGAATATGTGTTTCAGAGTATATTGATCATTACATGATTTTATTTGAGAGAATAATTTGTAAATAGACATAATAATGCATGTTGTATGCCATTGTTGGATAATGTGCTACATATGTATTATGTAATAGCATATGATTTTATGAGATTAAATAATTTGGGTTATGGCATATTTTGATATATATCTTGGAATTAGAAATATGGTCATAATCATCCATACAAAAGGAAAATTATCACGTGACAAACTTCAGTGTATAGTAAAGGAGAGGAAGCCAATTTTTTGATCTATGCAAAAACATATCTTCTGGTTAGACATGTTATTTCAAGATTTAGAGGATGAGTTTGCCATTCTAAGATAGGGAGAGAGCTCAAGTCCTAAGGCATACAATTCTAGAATATTGAGCTCATGTTTGATATAATATACATAGAACTAACACCTTGCAGATTGGCTATAAGATATTGCTAATGAGGTTCGGATGTGTATACAACCATCACTATATGATGAGACATATGAGAATGATTGGCACTAAGGTTGCAAGCATTGATGTTAGTACCCTAGATGGTATTGCTCCCTTTAAGTTTGATGGCGCTCCAGAGCCGTGGGCTTTCCTGTATTGAGTTGGCATCTTTGTTTAGTCGTGGATGTGTTTAGGATATTAAATGTTAAGACCATGCATTGTTTTATGATTAGTTTATACATTTGATGATCATGTGTAGTTTTTGATCATTTATGTAAATATTTTATTTTCTTCGAGTGTATGAACATATTGGACATGTGTGTTTTTTATTAATGATAAATGTCATATTTTCTTTTATTACACTTGAATATGATATACATATATGCTTTTATGAATATATGAAACATGCGTTGAGATGCTTAATTGATTGGGAGTTCTAAAGTTAGTAGGAATCATTGGATTACTTACTTAGAACTATATTCTAAGTGCAATTAGATTTTATTAATAATGATTGGTTATTAGAAAGTGAGAGCTGAGAATATAGTGAACTTTCATTTCTACATCTGATGTTTGATTATTATTGATTTAGCTTGCAATTGGTTGATCGATAGATATGAGATGTGATGACAATGTGTATCATATTTAATGAATGCATGCATGTGTTTTGTATAATAGATCTGATCATGAACAGTGCTTTGAAAAGCATTGTGGCTAAACAAGGGTGAGAAATTGGATAGTAAGAATTATGGCATTTGGCATCGTAAGATCCAGTATGTCCTTGAATCACAAGGTGTAAAGGAAGTTATCTTTTATGTCATAAATGAGCCCAAACGGGGCCACACTGCTCAGCACCAAAGGGATGGTGAGGCATGATTATGCATGGAAAAAGAATAATATGACTGCTCGCATCATGTTGCTAAGTAGTATGAAGAATGACATCATGTACGAGTATCAGAAATATGAGATGGCCTTTAAAATGTGAAATGCTCTCAAGGATGGTTTTGGTGGGACTTCAACTACCAAGCTAAAGAGACTTACTATTAAGTTTGATACATACAAGATGCCTCCTAATGTGACAATGAAACAGCATATAAAATAAATATCGAATGTGATAAGAGAGCTTAAGGCTGTTGGAAATGATTTTACTAATGAGCAAAAAGTGCAAGTTGTAATTTGTTTCTTACCCAAGAGTTGAAACATATGGTCATTCAGATGATGCATGATGAGAACATTAAGATATTTGACGACATTAGGTATCACCTAGAGCTAGAAGAAGAGCGACTTGGGGCTATAAAATATTCTGAGCAAGTTCTTATTATTGAGGTTGGGCCTAGCAAAGCTCCTAAGAACAAGTAAAAGGGATGACACTATAAGAGTTGGCGCGATAATAAGAAGGGAAAGGGAATTGGTGGCAATGCAGCCATGAAAGCTAAGAACTACAAGTACAAAAGAGGAAAGCATGATGGAAAGAATGGAAAGGCCAAGTTGACATACTTTATTTGTCACAAATTGGGTCATTTTGCTTGTGAGTGCACTGAGCGAAAAAAGGTATCATTATACTCAACTAATTTTTGTTATGTTTTTAGCTGTGTTCAATTATTTGAAGCTCATCTTTTGTGGACTGTAGACTCAGGTGCCACCAACCATATAGCTGGAGAATGTGGAGCCTTCATGGAATATCATCGAATAAGTCCTAGTGCGAGATGGATCTATGTAGGAAACAACTCTCGTGTAGAGGTTAAGGGCATTGGTACTTGCAAATTGGTGATGCAAGGAGGATGCACTTTATTCCTACATGATGTACTTTATGCTCCAAACATTCAACAAAACTTGATCTCTGTTGTTGCTCTCCTTAATTTAGGATTTAATCTTAGCTTTCATAGTAATGGTATGGACCTGTATTTAGGAAAGACCTGTTATAGTTAATGGTTGTGTTAGATAACTTTGTTGTACTTGATGTGGATGATCATAGCTATGTTAATTATATGGATTGTTGTTTTCCTTCTAATTCATCTATTCTTGATGTAATGAAGATATGAATGTGAATGGATGGTATGCTGGACTGGGTCATATTAGACAAGATAGAATGAATAGACTGGCTAAAGAAGATCTTTTAGGATCTTTGAATAAAATTGAATTGCCTACATGTAAGCATTGCCTTAAAAGGAAAATAACTAGAAAGCCTTTTGGCAAAGAGAGCAGAGCCAAGAATCTATTGCAACTTATCCATTCTGACATCTATGGTCTAATGATATAAGAGCAAGATATATAGCTGTCTATTTTATAACTTTCATAGATGATTATATATATTACGGTCATATCTTTTTTAATATCATATAAATTTGAGGCATTGGATTGCTTTATACGATATGTGAATTTAGTAGAAAATGAGTTAGACAAAATAGTTAAAGTCTTGAGAACAAATCGAGGATGCAAATACCTTTCAGAATAATTCAAATCATTTTGTGAAAAGAAAGATATTATAAGATAACTGACAATTCCAGAAACTCCACAACAAAATGATGTTGCTGAGAGAAGGAATAGGATTTTGTTGTAAATGATCCGTTTAATGATGGCACAAGTGAATCTGTCCATTTCATATTGGGGCAATGCATTGTTAACTACTGCCTATATATTAAATCGTGTGCCAACAAAATTAGTTTCACTAATACCATATGAGTTATGGATAGGTAGGAAGCTTGACTTGACAAACTTGCGGCCCTGGCAATCAGCAGCTTATGTTCATGATTCCTTTTACAAACATAGTAAATGGGGTCCAAGAGGGAAACAATATATCTTTATATGATATCCATAACACTCCAAAAGGTATGTGTTCATAGGTGAACATCAAGATGGTGATTGGACCGAAATAGATTCATGAGATGTCATTTTTTTAGAGAATGATTTTTCAAGTAAAGATGATATAAATAAGGACACTCAAATAAGCGAATTGAAAGTTCATGATAGTGATATTGCTCCAAACCAATTGAGTAACACAATCAAGGATTCACCTCAAATAATTGATCCTAGTGGGAGCAATACTCATGTCGAAGAGACACAAGTGCATAGAAGCTCACACAAAAGCATACCCCATCGACATTGAAATAGAAGGGAAAGCATTTATGGTAGTTCCGCATGATGAAGCAAAGCCAAAGACAGTAAGTGAGGTTTTGTCTAGTTCTGTGAAAGAACAATGGAAGAAGAAATGGAGTCTATGAATATAAAGCAAGTTTGGGAATTGGTTGACCTTCCACCTGATTGTAAAGCCATTGGAAAAAAATGGGTTCTCAAAATTAAATAAAAAGCTGATGGTACTGTTAAGCAATACAAGACACGTCTAGTGGCTAAAGGCTATATCCAATAAAAGGGAATGGACTACGAAGAGATATTTTCTCCAATTATAAGATTTGTCTCGATTTATTTGATTCTAGTTTTGGTTGCAAGCTTAGACCTTGAGTTGCATCAAATAGATGTTAAAATGGCTTTCCTAAATAGAGAGGTGGACGAAAAAATTTACATGAAACAATCAACAAGTTTTATTGAAGAAGGGCAAGAGCACAAAGTTTGCAAGCTCAAACATTCAATATATTGCCTCAAGCAATCATCCAGATAATGGTACCTCAAGTTTCACCGGACAATAATATCATATGATTTTGAGATGATAGAGGAGGACCATTGTGTCTATGTCAAGCATCAGGAGAATAAGCTCACAATATTGTCTCTATATGTAGATGATATTTTATTAGCTAGAAATGATTTGGAGTATCTATAAAGCATTGGTTGTCATCTGACTTTGAAATAAAAGATATGAGTGAAGCTATTTATATATTTGGTGTTAAGATTCAAAGAGATCATTCAAGAGGCCTGATGGCTCTGTCGTAAGAGTTTTATATTAAGAAGATACTTGAACAATTTAAAATAAAAGATTGCAACCCCATAGATACTTCAATAAGTAAAAATGAAGCCTTAAACCATGATATGTGCCCAAGAACTCTAGATGAAAAGAAAGAAATGGAAAGGGTTCCGTATTCCAATATGGTTGGGAGTTTGATGTATGCCACAATATGTATAAGGTCAGATATCTCTTATACAGTGGGTTTGGCAAGTCATTATAAATCGAATCCTAAAAAGGAGCACTAGAAAGCAATTAAGAGGATCCTACGATATGTGAAAGGAACTACGGACTATTCCTTATATTATAAAGGAAAATATTTGTGAATAGTTAGATATTCAAATGCTGATTGGACAGGAGATCTTGATGAATGTAAATCAACATCTGGTTATATTTTCTTGTTAAATAATGGTGCCATTTTATGAAGAAGCAAGAAATAAACTTGCATTACATTATCAACCATAGAAGCTGAATTTACTACTTGTTCAGTCGTAGTGCACAAGAAGCCATGTGGCTTAAGAGACTTTTATAAATTTTGAAAGTTATTGAAAATGATGCTGACCCAATGACTATTATTATGATAATCAGACGGCTATCGCATATATAAAGAATCTGAAGTATCATGGAAGAATAAAGCATATTGACATAAAGAACAACTTCATAAGAGATATGACTGCATGCAAGGAAGTAGTTCTAGAATACCTTCGACATGCTAAATGGTGGCTGATCCACTTACTAAACCCATAGCTAAGGATGTATTTGTTACACTTGTAGAGTCTATGGATTTCCACAAATTGTAAATGTTAAGTGATCTGTTCTCTTTTATCTTATATCATATTTTTTGATTATGTAAATATCTATCTTAGCATGAACACATTTGTCAAGAGTATGTCGTCAGGTTGAAAAGATTGGCTCTCTCACACAAGCAACTACCTTAGGTGTTGAGAGAAAAGCAAGCTAAGATGAGGCACAGTTGTACTCAAAGTTGTGGTGATGGATTTGATGATAAAGTACACTTGAATATTATTAAAGTGCTGCCTTGATGAGTCTTCAAGATGAAATCATTATTATTATTATTGAACATGATCGAACATGATATACCCATAATCATATAAACCTGATCAAGCCAAATATGAGTTTTCATGCGTGAGTTAGGCGCTGAGGGAGACTTTAAATTTGAGCAATGAGTAGCGATCAAATTGAGATCTGTATAATTCTTAATGCTTATTTTATTAATAGACATACCTCTCTAAGTGGGAGGAAAAGAATCGTAACGTGTTTCATACCACATGTGCTATGGCAACCAATAAGAAAAATGGGTGATTTTAATCCCTGCTCCTCATTGTGTGAGTTGCTCAAGACATGATAATTAACTAGCCTCATTACGCCCTTAGTCACTATCGACAATGCTTTCGATATGAGGGATCAACGCAACTGCTTTAGAGTGTTTCTAACGGCAATGAAATAATACAGTCTTATGGATCATGTCTAGGAAAGCAGTTGGTCTTGAATTAAAGAGGTGTGAGGGTGGAAAGGAAGATGTCCTTAATTATGTTAATGACCAATTGACTGATTATGCAGAGCTCATTTGAAGGCATAATTATCATACTTTAGATAAGAATGTTTGGCATATTTTGAGGGATTTTATATGCCTCATATTACATAATTTGAAGGATATCTAGGGCACAATGAAGCATGTCATCATTATTAGTATTTTATTTTTTAGGGTAGTAGCTGCCATGTTTGAACCTAACAAGCACATGGATTAGGCTCCTAAGTGCAGGTGTGTTTGTAGGTCACACAACCCTTGTCTATATGAAGCGAATGAGAATTTTGAAATATCTCATATCCCATCATGTGTAAGTGAGAGATGTTGGAAAGCACCCATGATGTGCTACACAATTATGTTAGCTATTTAAAATAAATGAAAAGGGAGGGAAGTGGAAGTAGTGGTGCAAGTTGGAAAAACCGTCTCTAACTTTCTAGCACCATAAATATGCAGAAAAGGAAACTATCAATTGGGAGAATCTCTGCAACTTTTTCTTCCTTTTATATGTGGACATTAGTAAAAAAAAACTAGGGAAATGTGAGAGAATTCTCATTGTAATATTGCAAGGCATTTGGATTGTGAAAATTTTATATTTTCCTCTATGATTACTGATCCGACTAGCAATTAATTGTGGTGCAAATCATTTCAGTCCAAGCAAGTCTGCTGGAAATTCTGTCTTCATCATTTCGAGGTATTTCAATTGATCCTTCCTATTTAGTTTACAAGCATTAAAGTGGATAATGGAAAGAAAATCTACAAAGAATATTAAGACAATAGAAACTGAAACTAATTTGGAAGGTCGTGTACAGCAGCTCCCCATTAGAGGGTTTCTGAGGGCTCGAGAGATGGATATTCTGTCTACTTGCCTAGGTTGCAATTTGGAGGAGATGCTGAAGCATACTTTATTTTACTACCCTAAAGTTGCACATGTCTGACGACTGTCCACTGCTCTTTTCGGGATGACCTAACCAGCTGAGATAGTTCAAGACTTTTTGAAAATAGTGTGGCAAAGCATGATGACTGGAGGTGGTAATTGGCTGGTATCCGAACTGTCTACATCGTCTATCATATTTGAGTGGCCCAAAATAGTAGCATCTTTGAGGCAAGATGGATGTCAACGAGGTTTATCATGGAGAGGGCCATGATCCAGATTACAAAGATTACCGACCTATCATCTACCAGTTCGATCTTTATCACCCAGGGCATCTGGGACTCCTATTTTGTCATTGTAGTGCCTCAATGAGTCTTCATCACTTGGGAGCCCCTATCCTTAGGTTTTATTAAGATCGTCTTCAATGGCAATGTCATTGGAAGTAAAGGCAAAGTCAAGTTCATGATTTAGGGACCAGACTCTAGATTGATTGTGGTTGGCGGGACTCACTTCTATGAGCCCTCTATGCTAAGTGCGGAGTTGCAGGCGGCTTGGGAGGATATTGTATACGTGAGGTGGGTCCTAAGAGCTGACCAATTGGAGATAGAGGAGGATTCAACCATGGTTGTTGGTTGGATGTGAAGATCGAGTGGCGGTGCAGCACTATACCCTCTAATTCATGATGTTTGGGGGCTTCTAGGAGGGTATAGCTTTATTGCCATCCGATATATCTATCGAGAGGCAAATAGTGCCACAGATTGGGTAGTCAACTTCATTGCTCAGCATTTAGGAAGGGGCTTATGGACTGTTTCTTCTGTTTTACCTGATCTATCCCCTAGGGATTTTTTTTTTATCTGATCTTTTGGGTTGTATTCATATATGTGTTGTATGAATTATCCGTCTTTTTCCCAAAAATCTAATTTATATAATTTTTCTAGTTTGTAGTATGGAAAGGAGTTAAATTTTGCACTATTGTACATTTTGTTACTATATGAGAAATAATTTAGGCTAGTGGTCACAATATGATGATGCTTCTAACCATTTCATAATTGTATCAAATTAAACCATACAAACCAATGTTTTCTTTCAATCAAATCATGTAAGCAAATATTTATGCATTGAATCTTGCTTTAAGCTTTACCTCTAACATATAGGAATAGTTGTGGTTAGGCTTTGGCTTTCTTTGATGGACTATAAGTAGGGAGTAATCTCCTATTTTCTTTCTAATCCTACTATAAGTAGGCTCATCTGAAATATTTTAGGCTCAAGTAGTTTGGCAAGCCATCCAGCTGGTAAATAGATCCAATCTACCTTTTTAAGTATGTAAAAAGTGGGAAGATAATTTTGTCCCTACAATAAAATCTAAAGTATTATGAAATCTAATGTATATTACATGTACTCTAGGCCCTCACCTTATTCTCTCTTACCTTTTCCTCCAATTAAGGGCTAAAAGCACCATTATCTCACGCAAAATAAACTCATCCCTTCTATAGTACCTATATAATTTTTTTCTTATTCCCTTCAAATTTATGTTCTCCAGATCCATTACATAATCGAAAAGCAACCTAAAGCTTAAAAACTTTTAGACCTATTCCATATTCCCCGTCCAAAAAGATAAAAACAAAAGGCAATCCCATCATTGTCGCTATATCTTATGGTTTCCTTGCATTGCCCACACCGCCTCTAAAATATGAGCAAATGCATGGGCCTATTTAGATGCAAACAATTTTTATAATTAGAGATGGAATGGATTGAATATAGGTCGGATCGGTCAATACTCATATTTACCCCATTATTAAAAATTCCATACTCATACCCACCCTATACTTGCCTCCAGTCGAGTTGGATTGAATACATCAGAGGTATGGATCGGATTGGATCAGATAGATAAAAGGAGTTGGGTCGAATATATATAAATATTATAAAATAATGATAATTTTGAAAGAAAAATTAAATTAAGATTATATCAAGTTGGATTCAGGATGGAGAAAAATCATTAAATTCAATCCAACCCGTTTTGGGTATTTTTCTAGAACCCATATCTGTTCTGAGTTCTAATTAGATTGGGTAAAACCCACCTTATTTAGATCAGATCGAATCAGATACCAAAAAGGTCAGCTAATATTGCCATCTCTATTTATAATTTTTTATAAAAATAAGATATTTTTGGATAATCTTCTGATAATCTGAAAGAATATGAGATTTTATAAAAAAAATTATTGAGAAAAGAAAATCCAACCACTTTGAATTTTTACCCATCTTTTATACTGTTTGGAGCCCAACTGTGCTACAAGTCATATACAGCTTAACTTCCAATAATTAACTTATTAAAATGTTAACAACTTATATTAAAAAGAGAGTTTTGAAATAGATGGGCATCTTTGATAGACATTTTGTCAAATATCTAGATATTAGCAAATATTAGGTCAAAGTATTTAATGTACATAAAGATAAGAATGGGATCCTCTGTGGTACTTTAAAAATACCACAAGATGCTGTGCATGTTGGGTGCCATCTATCTACATTTTGTCAAATATCTTATTAGTAAATATTAGGTCAAAATACTCAATGCATGTAAAGATAGGAATGAGATCTTCTACGGTATTAAAAAAGTACCACAGGATGCTGTGCATATTGGCCGCCATCCATCATAAGATGAACGACCACGCGTGTTCTATCCAAACTATCTAAATACCCTTAGGATTTATAAATTCCTTCTTGTTTAGTATTCTAATGTGCATGCGTGAGCACATGCGGTCGTCCATCATAGTCCATCTTACGATGGACGACATCCAACCATACATGACATCCTACCTAGGCATGGACCTGATTACTCATGGGAAGGAAGTAAATGGTGGTGCAACCCTTGAGGGTGGAAAAGACGAGGGAAAGGGGTGGATAGGGAGCTAAAGGTGGCACACAATGGTGTAGAGACAGAGATGGTAGGCGAAAGATGGTGGAGAAAGAGAAGACAAAAGTTAAGAGAGGAAGAAAAGAGAAGAAAAAAAACTCCCTCTCTTTTTTTTTTTTTAATTAAGATATTTACTCTAACTGCTATATTTAGTCTTGCCACCATTTGGATTCTAAATTGACCTAATCCAAAATTGTCCAGGGATGCAATTTGAGTTGCAAGAATCCAAATAAGCAGTCTGGCTTGCACCAGTAAACAAAAAAAAATTAAGGTGCTCTTGCTCCTGACTCTTCCAGAGCTACCTCTTTGATTTATCCGGACCGCTCTGTATTCCTTCCACTTTCCAGTCTCCAATCCACTGAACCATGGAGCATAATTCTTTTCAACTCCCAGCTTCCTCATGCTCCAGAGATAAGACTCTTTTCCTTCAAAAATATTGGATGAATGTCTGATCAGAACATCATCTTCTAAGATCTTTTCAGCACCATGTAATACAGTAGAAAGAAAAAAATAAATAAAATAAAATAATCAAAATACATAGATCAGCCACAAAAGAGTTCGTCTCCACGGAACATGCAAACTTCACTATGAAAAAAAAATTTACAAGAGGAGATCTCACCCTCAATCCTTATACACCCAATTCTCTCTTACCTGAAGTTTTCCTCTCAAAAGCTCTCTCTCTCTTGGAAGATCCCCTGAACCTCTGAAGTGACCGACGTCTGCTGTCCAGGAGCCCTGCTCCTTTTCTCACAGCGGCCTCATGCCTTTCTCTCCTTCTCTTCTCGGATTCCACGCGATTTCCTCTGCAAAAACCGAATCCCCGCTCTTCACTGTTCGTCACAGGCCCTTTTAAATGGCTTAAACCCAATTAGATTAGGTTTAAGAGTCTTTAATCAACCCAAATCAAGTCTCTGAACCGTCGGATCAAGATCGGGAGCTCTCTGAGCCCTCCGATCACGATCGATCCATAGAATAGTACTGTGGACCACATGAAACGCGTGGAAAATGTCCACGCGGTCCACAGGCCCAGCCGTGGACCGGGGTAAAGGGCTCAGGCAGGGTGCCTGGGCCTAGGTCGGCCCGCGCCCACGGGTGGGCCCGCGCACGAGCTGGGCCGTGCGCCCGACTGGGCAGCCCGCCCGCCTGGGCCGCGCGCCTGGGTCGCGCTTCCCGTGCCCACCGCCTGCGGCCGCACCGCTACCGCCCGCCGCCAGCCGCCGGCGGTCCTCCGTCGCCTCGAATCTCGTGCCAACTTTAAAAGCTCGTATCTTTTCCGTCCGAGCTTCGTTTGGGATGATCTTGGTCTCGTTGGACTCCATTTTTCATCGCGAACCTCGTTGTGGGATCAATATGGGCTGAATCTCAAGGTGTCAAATCCTAACAATCTCCATCTCGACTCGATATTCGGCCTCCTCCAAACTTCGAGAGCCTCTGGATCTCTTCGCCCCCATGCCCTGGAGCAATCGCCTGCTGATCATGGATGGGCAAACATGGGAGTGGAGCCAGACTGCTTGATCCCATCTCCATCGTATGCTGTGCTCCTCCTGACCTGAAATCTGCTCGGGGCATCATCCTGCGGCAATAGGAATCTCACCTTGTGACGTCGCCTCTCGTCCTCCCGAGTCTCCTGTCTCGTGTCCGATCCACCTCCTGAAGCTCTACATCACTCTGGGCTCTTCCTGGCTCCCGAAGCTCCACCTCGCACTGGGCTCTCCGCTAGATAATAATGTCCTCTGCTCTCCTTCTTCCCCTCCAGCATAATCCTATCGCCGCGTAGCACCCTCAGGATTTCTCCACCAGCTACTATCCTGTAGCCTCTCGAATCAAGTCTGCTAAGTGAGATAAGATTCTGCCTGAAATTGGATATATATCGGACCTCCCCCAATCTCCTCACTGCACCGTCATGTGTCCTCCAGCTGACCGTCCCAATGCCTCTGATCGCACAGCTCGATCCATCCGGCAGATATACAGTACCCTCACTATTCTTCAGGAAGTCAAACTACTCCTCTCTACAACAAATATGATAGGGGCATGTAGAATCTAATATCCACTGCTGGAAAGAAGTAGATATCTCGTCAGATATCTTCAGGACATCTCCATCTGAATCACTGTCGGCCGTCGTTACAGCAGCCACCGTCCGATTTTTGAGTTGAGGACAATCTCTGGCTAGATGCCCCAACTTCTCACACCGGTAACACCTGGTTTTGCTCAAGTCCCTCCTGGACTTGAACCACCCTCATTGCGATCTCCTATCACTCCGTCTACCACCTCCTGCTCCTCCAGAAGCCACCAAAGCTAAGCTACCGCCACCTGAGCTCGAAGCTGGGTTCTCCCTCCTAAGAACCTCGTTCTAGAGTATCGCTGCGGTGACCTCATCCATCTTGATGGTGCTCTTCTCTACTAGAAGAGCAGTCACCAAGGATTCGTACGAAGGGGGAAGCGATACCAGCAAAATTAGTGCCCTGGTCTTCTCCTCAACATTCTCGCCAACGCTGAGGATATCGATGAGGATCTTCTGGAAGTGGCTTAGATACTTATGCACGCTCTGTCCCTCAGTCATCTGCAGTTGGTAGAACCACCTCCAGAGAAAAAGAGTGTTGGTGAGAGACTTTGCCATGTACAACTCTTCGAGCTTCGACCACAGCACCGTTGGAGAAGCCTCGCTCAGCATATGGATGACCACCTCATCCGTCAGGTATATGCGGATGGTGCTCACCACCTGCATCTGTAGTCGTTTTCAATCTCGCACCTCCATGATGGTCGGTTTCTCATCGCACAAGAGAGTATCGATCAACCCCTGTTGGATGAGCACGTCCTTCACCCTTGCCTGCCACAAGGAGAAATTGCTCTTACTATCGAACTTGTTGATCTCCATCTTGATTGTTCCTGTCTTCTCCATCTTCAGTCTTGCTCACCACCGCTGCAATCTACGTTCTTGTACCATCTTGCTCTGATACCACTTGTTGGGTGGATGTCTGGCTAAGACACCACCTCCTAAGACCTTTTCAGTACCACGCGATGCAGCAGGAAGAAAGAAGAAACAAAACAAAACAATCAAAATATGTTAAACAACCACAAAAGGGCTTGCCTCCACGGGGCATGCAAACTTCACTATGAAAAAAAAAATTTATAAGAGGAGACCTCACCCTCAACCCTTGTACACCCAATTCTCTCTCACCTGAAGTTTCCCTCTCAAAAGCTCTCTCTCTCTTGGAAGACCTCTTGATCCCCTGAAGTGACCGACGTCCGCTGTCCAGGAGCCCTGCTCTTTCTCTCACAGCTGCCTCATGCCTCTCTCTCCTTCTCTTCTCGGGTTCCGCACAGCTTCCTCTGCAAAAATCGAATCTCCGCTCTTCACTGTTCATCACAGGCCCTTTTAAGGGGCTTAAATCCAATTAGATTAGGTTTAAGAGTCCTTAATCAACCCAAATCAAGTCTCTGAACTGTCGGATCAAGATCGGGAGCTCCCTGGGCCCTCCGATCATGATCGGTCCACAGAATATACCGTGGACCGCGTGAAATGCGTGGGAAACACCCATGCAGTTCACAGACCCAGCTGTGGACTAGGGTAAAGGGCCCAGGCAGGGCGCCTGGGCCTGGGCGAGCCCGCGCGTGGGGGCCTGGGCCGCGCCCGTGCACGGGCTGGGTCGTGCGCCCGGCTGGGCAGCCTGCCTGCCTGGGTCACGCTCCTGGGTTGCGCGTCCCGCATGCCGCCGCCTGCGCCTGCCGTCAGCTGCCGGCGGTCCTCTGCCGCCTCGAGTCTCGTACCGATTTCAAAAACTCGTATCTTCTCTGTCCGAGCTCCATTTGGGACAATTTTGATCTCGTTGGACTTCGTTTTTCGTCGCGAACCTCGCTGTGGGATCAATGTGGGCTGAATCTCGAGATGTCAAATCCTAACAAAAAACTTCTATATTTACTTTTGTGATTAACCTGAAGAATAGGTTTGGAGAAGAAGGGAGCCAGCAGGCTATCATCCTTCAAGGATTTTCCAATGTCAAGCACAACTTACCCCATTCCTTGCTCTTGAGATAATGTTATAATGTTGTTAATCCTCTACAACAGTTTTTCCTTATGGGGGCCTACCGGCCTAATCAGTGGTGGATCTATGTAGAAAAATGTGGGGTCAATTGACCACCCAACCACCCACCCACCCACAAAAAAAAAAAAACCTTATATATATAAGTAGCAAAAATCATATTAATTAATAAAAATATTAAAATTGACCCCACAACATTATATATATATATATATATATATATATATATATATATATATATATATATATATATTAGGAAAAGTCAAAATTGATCCACTAATTTTATGAATTGATCCATATCTCGTATAAAATTTTAAAGAAGTAAAAGATAAAAGGATCATATAAAAAAATAATTATGATCTATATTTTTTTCTTTAATGACTTACATGTTCTATCTCTATCTTTCTCTCTCTCTCTCACATCATTTTGATCTCTTTTTCTTTTTTTTTTATTAATTACTTCTTTATTTATCTTTAACCCAATGCTATGTGGTTCACTTGATATAAGCTCCTTGAAGCTATGCACAAATAATACATCATTATGGGGCCATTGGTGATAGGCACAGAGCCGGCTTAAGGGTAAGGCCATTAAAGCGCTTGCTTTAGGCCTCTACTTATTATAGGCCCCCAGGCCCCTCTGCCATCTATCTCCACCGCATTCAACCATCCAACCACGAGAAGATGAATGGTGCCAGAGATGGGAGACGGTGAGATGGGAATCGCAAGATGACGAGATGGGAGCTGGGAGACGCAAGACGGGAGCCGCCACCCCTAATATCTATCAGGGCCATCTTCTCGCTGGAGACGGTGAGACGGGAGTCACGGCCTCACGGGATTTGGGAGTGGTTCTTGGTGAGGAGGCGAAGGGCGGCGGCGGCAGAAAAGAATGGGTGCCCGTCGGAGCTGCGGGTGAAGAAGTCGGCAATTCGAACAGTGAGGTTGCCGAAGAGCTTGCAGAGGGAGGTCTCAAGGTGGGCGAGAGTGACACTAATGAGGAGGCCATCGGAGGCACTGGCAACACTACCGTCAATGGAGAAGATGTGGACCCATCCGACAATAGTAGTCTAGCTTGAGGGGGTCTCCCGATCTCCGGCGGCAAACATTCCATGCTTGAGGGGAGTCTCCGGTGGCGGTGGAGTTTCAGGCTTCCAACGGTAGGAGAGTTCCGGGCTTCTAATGGCTGAGCGGTGGCAAAAAAGATGGAAAGGTGCGATGATTAATTTTTAACTTTAGGCCACCCTATATGTTGAGCCGCCCCTGGATAGCAATCTATCCTTCATAAGAAGTGGAGAGACCATCGATGCCGAACGTGATAAAGTCTAAAAGACAGGCAGAAGGACCCCTCTAAGGCTCCACCAGTCTGTGGCTGATAATAGCCCAAGGTCCATCAATCAGCACCCTGTTCTCCTTTTGAGCTGCCCAAGTTTCAAAAGTAATTTATGCAATCCCATGCCATGAAAGAGGATGGGAGATCGGATTCATAGAGATTGCTAAATATAGATTAGTGGACAAGCTGCTTTAGATTATTATACAATTTTTTTTTTTTTTTTTTGATTCTGCATGATAGACAGGATTATGACACATTGAAAATTTCTAGCTTCCCCCAATTCATTGCTAAAAATGCAAAATAAATATGAGAAGACTGCTTTTTCCTATGGTGTAAATATTTTTCTTTGTTCTTATTGTTGTTTCCTCTCTTTTTCTTTCTTTTTTATCTCGAGACCTTTATTTTAATATTTTTTTAAAAAAATATAGTTCTAAGAGTCTTAAATTTTAATTTTTTTGAAAAAAATAAAGAGAAAATCATATGCCATTTTAAAACATGAGGATCCATTGAGAACAACAGTAACTTGTGACAAATTTATGGCCTAAAAGATTTTGGTGAAATGAAACGACCAATGTTACATTTATTTATAAAATTTTAAAGTTTTATATGTTCATTTCTGGAGAAAAATTTTTAAATCACCATTTAGTATAAGATGATGATTAAGGTACAGTCACTTGTTCATGAAAAAGATATTCCTATTGCATGATACTTTTGGCTCCACCTTAGAAAAGTTCTACCACCATATTATATAAGAATTTTTATGATAGAGGGTTGATAAAAGGGTGTGATTGTATACCAAGTTGTGAAGCTAGCCTAAGGAGTGTTGATAAGGCACAAGTACTTCAAATCATTTTCCATCAATCCAATTCCTTCAAATAGTTTTGTTTCAATAGAAGTGGTGCCAAGAGACCCGGGCTCATTATATATATTTGATAAAATCTTGAAATATACAAAGAAAATCAACGTAATCTTTTAGAAGGATGTCACACAAGCTAAGAAATAATTCAAAATTTTTCTGAACAAAATACTAAGCAGCTTCTATTTTGTTCAAAAAAAAGAAATCGTATGCCACGAGCTAAAAAGAGATTATTGTAAATAATAGAAATTAGTGTAATAAAAAATAAATATAATTGAATCTTAAGTTATAATATTGATGGGTCTAATGAACTTTTCAAACTTGCAGGTTTGGGTTTGGCATAAAATTTTTAACCCGGTATGCTTCTAAACTGCAAAATTCTCCCTCATGGGATAGGTTGGCTATGGGATAAAATGTGGGGATTAGCCCTCTCCTAATTAAAAGAAAAATTAAAAAACCATTATCCAGTTAATGCGCGTTCCAGGCTAGACAGAAGGGCGGTTAAGTCAATGTCCACACCCCTTTCAAATCTGACACGTGCATAGCCTTCGGCGGGACCCACGTACATGGCCAGCATCGACGTCCCAGGGGTAGCCGCCCCACTGAACTACCGCTGCAACACCAAAAGTATGCCCTCTTCCCTTCCCCTCCTTCCCACCGCCGCCGCCGCCGTCGCCTTCCGTTTCCTCCGCCTCCGCCTCTCTCCGCCGTCCCACCTTCCAATCCCTCCTCCTCCCCTCCTCTCCCCTTCCACCAAACCCATCTCCACCACCTACCTCTCCTCCTCCAGCGGCGGCACCATGGACGGCCACCGCCCCTCCACCCTCCTCCTCCTCGCCGGAAAATCTCCTGAAGAGAACGACCTTGCCCAATCACTCAAGTCCAAGAGCGGAACCCTAAAGTTCGGAGGCGAAGAACAAGAAGAGATTAAGATTTTATTGCAATCCGAGATGGATTCCGTTACTCCCCCGACCTTCAGCTCCCAGCTCTACATGGACGTCCTCTCCACCAGCCGCTTCGGGAGACTCCTCATCTGGTCCCCGAGGCTTCCCTCCACCCACGATCTTGTTTCCCAGTGAGAAAATCCCTTCTGTCGTTCAAATTCTCATTTTGCCTACCTTTTCTCGAATAGGGTTTCTCTTTGGCAGGAATTTCTCAGAGCTCCCACTAGGGACGGTGTGCATTGCGGATGTGCAGTTCAAAGGAAGAGGTATTGTGAGCGAAATCTTTTGGCTTTTGGGGATGATGCTGCTGCTCTTCTTGTTGTTGTGGTGAATTTTCTTTGATAAAAATCCAATCGAACCTTTCTGAAGGTCGAGCAAAGAATGTATGGGAGTCGCCGGAGGGTTGCCTTCTGTTCTCGTTTACGTTGCAAATGGAGGATGGACACAAGCTGCCTTTGTTACAGTATGTCGTGTCTCTCGCAGTGACAGAGGCGATCAAGGAGTCATGCCGAGCCCAAGTAATCTTGAAGTTTCTATATCTGGGTTTCTATATATTTGATGTTGGAACGATTTGATGAATCTTTATGTCTTGTTTTCTAAGTATTGCTCTTGAATCATTTTCATTTTTAGAGCTGAATTTGAGATGATTTTATTTGGAAATTACAATATGTTTCAGGGATCGCCGCAACTTGATGTTAGAATAAAGTGGCCTAATGATCTATATCTAGATGGGCTTAAAGTTGGAGGCATCCTTTGCACCTCAACCTATAGATCAAAGAAATTCAATGTTTGTGCTGGTAAGGAGGTCTCTTCCTTCTTGTCACTACATATATCCTTACCTATTAATTTTGCTTTTAGCTATGTATGCCCCCTGGAATTTGTCTCACAATACATATGGAAACTGAGGTGGAAGATCATGGCTTATCATTTTCCATTTGATGTCCATTCTCTTCCAAGAATACCGGAAATTTTAACTGATCTAGTTGTTTCTTTTCATGAACTGGTAAATTGGTATGCTACCATTGTTTGTGCGTTTTATTCCACAAAAATGCTTTAGGCCTGAACTTGTTACCAAAAAAGTCTTATGCGTCAGAAGGGGATTGGTTCCTTACACTAGAGACCTGCCATGTTCGTGCTGACAGCCTGAACTGTACCAATCCCCTTTCTGTCATGTCACACCTCAGTTGTGAGGCACCTCTTTTTGGTACCGTGCTTGGCCTCATAGAATTACTTTTTATTTTATGAAGTGACTCACATACAAGTGATTTTCATAAAGGATTCCTGAGGTGCATGGTGTTGTTTTGTAGGTATTGGCTTGAACTTGGATAATGAGAAGCCAACCACATGTTTCAATATGGTACTGCAAAAACTGAGTTCTGGTACACATCGACTAATGAGGGAGGATATACTTGCAGCGTTTTTCAACAACTTTGAAAATCTTTTTGATATTTTTTTGATTCAAGGTGATCTTTTGATTAAATGCCACGTTTTTCTATGCCTTCTCTATCTCACTATGTGAGTGCAAATGTTTGTTTACCTGATTTCTTAAACCTCACTTGCATCAAGTTGTTTTGTTTGAGATATATGATTTAGTTGACACCTGTATGAATTTCTTAACTAAGATATTTGTTGCTGGCACCTTTTTAACTCCCTTGTTTGAAGAGTGAGAAAAGGATTTATTGAAGAGTGAGAGTTACTTAATCCAGCTAATGTTTAAAGGCTCTAGCTGCCAAAATAAGCTTGCACCATATATTACTTGTGGTGGTTATGGGCACAGGAGCATAAATGATTGTTGCTACCTCTTTAGGTGTATAGATTTATTGATTATTGACTTAACATACCATGTTCTTTAGCTAATGCTGTCATTTATCCCTCAATAATGACATTTCTTAGTATTTTGTCTATATAATTCAGCAAACTGCCACTTCCTGCACTGTATTGATTTAACATTCTAGTATCTTTGTTTAGAAGATTGATATGCAAGGTTTGCCATACTGTACTGAATCAGGCTGTATGGGGCAAGGATTTGGGTGGTGAATCTTGCTAGCATTCTATGTACTTTTTATTGATGATGTCTATGCCACGTTATATTTATCATTATCATAATTGGTCCTTCTCATGATTCTCCTACAGACTAATGATTTTTAGTTCGTGCATCTAAATATTGATGAACCGATGCCTCATTCATTTTTTGCTGATGAGGCTTCATTTAGAGCATTCCTGGGTGTAATACCGCTGGTCTCTTGTATATTTGCCATTGGTAAAATGGTTTTGATATAGTATATATTTAGCAATTATTGAACTTTGCCATTTTTTTTTGTTAGGCTTCCAAGCTCTCGAGGAGCTTTACTATAAGACATGGCTTCATAGGTAAGAAGCTATTCGATAACTATTAGTGTATTCATATATATGCAGGCAATACTTCTCTTATTAATGTTTTGATTGAACTCTTGTAACCTATCAAAAAGCATTATAGTACATTGAACTTGTTTTCAGATACTTAAAACTTGCTTAAATTGCGAGAAATACCAATACCATTAGCGAATTGTGACATTAAAAATTTTAATTTGGATACAAGTTACCATTATTTTGTTTGATGCATTATCAATATTCATTTTTTATCTAGGTTGTTTATCGGTGAATCATAATTGTTTTTAGTTTATGTGAAACAATGCAATTTGAAAATTGTATATTTTTGTCAATTGGAGTTTGATAAAATTTCTTTATCTGCACAAATTTGGTTTTCATAAGTTCTGTTTCTAAATAATGCACCTAACTCGACATCCTCCTCCATTTCTATCTATACATAGGTACGTTTATTCTATTTGAATTTGGTTATGCAAAACACTTCTTTTCTATTTTGGATTTTGAACTCTAGAGCTCTTCCCTTTCTGTTTCAGATTTTATATGGGGGGTTAAATTTCTCAGTTAATGAACTCATTCTAGATGATTTTGTTAATTCTCCATTAGGTCTTACTTAGAGATTTCTTATTCTCGATGATCTTTCCTTCATGGTCAAGTGAATCTCCTTTCTTGGCCTACTTTCTGTTGCCCATGATTACATTTTTTAAAAGCAGGTTTACCACTCTCCGCACTAGTCTTTCTTCCTTGCTTGTGTGTTTTCAAAAGTAGTCGTAATTCAATTTATTGTTTAAACAATTACAATCTAGGCTAGCATGTGAACTAGTGGTCTAAACCTGTTGTAGACCTGAGTAAAGCTGGTTTGGCTTGCTTGACCTAGCTACTCTCGACCCAATTTTTGTCGGGCTAGGGATTGGGATTTTTGGCCCAATGAATCAGGCTAGGCCTTAATTTTTCAGGCCCAATAAAAATTGGGCCTCGAGCTTCATATTTCTTTTAACCTATCTTAGCCCCGAGTTGGCCGATAAATAAATTTATATTTCTTTTATTTTTGACTTAGAAAAACTATAATGTATTTTACATAGCATTTGTTATAATTTTATTATATTTTGAAATTTAAAGTGAAAAAGAATAAAAAGGAAATGATTGGGATTCAATAGAAAGAAGGAAATCCTAGTCTATGCATTCGTCTTCCTGCCTGTTCTTTATCAGCTGAGGTTGCCCCACCTAGTTCTTTGTACCACCTGATATGCTCCTCTCTCTAACTGTCTCCTATCTAATGCTGGCTCCTTCTTCCCTCTTCTCACGCTTGCAATCTCCCTCTTTATCTCTCTTCTCTTTTGGCTAGGCTCCTCTCTACTCCCCTCAATCAAATCGACCTTCTTTGCCTCTTTGTTACCGGCCTCATCTCTCTTTGGCTGGCTTCCGCCGCTTCTCCTCTCTCTTCTTCCCACCCTACATAAGCCAACCTTGCATGCCTCCATCCGCTTTCCCACCACCCCTCCCCTGACCTCCCCCCTGGCCCTTCACTATGTCCTTGAGAGTTGGCCTCTCCACCTTCTCCTCTAGTTCTCTCCCCCTCATTTTGTTTGTGGTCAAATCAGGCCCAGTTGGGTTACGTGGGCTGCCTGACTGGCCTAATACATTCATATTTGGTGCATTATCCCCCCCAAGACTTTAAATTTTGTCTCTCAGGCTCCGAATTTTAAGCCCAAGGTTATGCTAGGTTGGGCTTGAGCTTGCAAAATTATCGGGACAATAGACCCAAGCCCTTCCAGTAAAGCTCTGGTTTAACCCAGTGGCCTGGACTGATTCATTTTAGTGGTTGCATCTTAGGTCGATGACTCAATAGCTAGTAACCATACAACTTTAGTGAATCCTAAAATCTCATTATATCACATAGTAGATACCTCGATCCATCTTCAAGCTAGTAGGTGGGTGAGATTTCAAAGCCACCTCTTTTTTGTACTCTCTCTCTCCATGCAACGCACATCCAGCATCTAATATTCATACAAATTAATATTACAAATTTATATTATAAAGATACATTCTTTGGCTAATTAGAAAATGGGTCATGAAATGAAATCCTTCTGAACTTAAACCAAATTAATACCATTTAATATGTTGCTTAATTATAAGGATTTAGGACCTGGTTCTTGTCATTATGTCATGGTCATCTTGAATTGGATTTATAAGGAACTGTGTCTTGGTACAAGTCTAGGACCTAGGGATCTGTTAAGCATGGCATCCCAATTGGTTCCACTTTGTTTCAGTCAGAATAGATCTGGTCAGAGACTGGGACTAGCTGCAGTTTGTACCAATGGGTACCAGGGGTTCAGTGAAAAAATGAGGACATGATGCCCTTGTTTGCCTTGTTCTCACATGGGAGGGGGAGGAAAGAGAGAGAGAAAGGAGAGAAAAGAGGAATAAAGGGGGACTAAAGCCTCAGGAACAACCACTTCCAACCTAGAATCTAAGTAATAATATGGTAATCACCTTTCTATCCTTTTCTGTTCTTATTTGTCAATCAAGAAAATAAGGAAAAATCATGCCAAAATATATCTTTTGGCATGAAATAAAGAATGTATTTTGGCATCAAATAAAGAATCTCTTGTCTTCAAAAATCTAATTGAGAAAAGCTTCAATATCTAGTTGACCATTAAAGATGTGAGATCTATCTTCATGCTATAGTCCTGACATAGGTTGGGACTCGTTGGACTGGGGACCCAGCTACATGAGGTCAAGGTGCACACATGAAAGCAAAAGGGGTTAACCTACATTGGGTTACGAATGGAATGAGTTATGGATGCGCGCAAGTGAGAGACAACCTGAGGTGCAAAAACTGCTAGGACAAACTTAGCAGGATCTGAAAAAGGCCTCTTCTACCCAAATAGGAATTGGGTTCTCTAGAATTGCAAAAAATAATATATATATAGATTTCATAATAATTTTTGAAGCAAGAAATTAAAAAAAAAATAACTAGAAAAATGGCTTCAACCAAAGGCTTTGAATCTAAGTAAGAATTAGAGAGTAAAAATGTAAAGAATAACTAGAAGGCAATCTAAACCAGGGTAAATAGTTGGATGTCTTGCCAATGAATTGCCTCGATCTGACTAAAATCACACCGATTTTCTCTGAACTTGCCCACATATCCATCGATATCACATTGGCTTGCACCAAAAAAGTAGAGGTCTTGAGTTGCTAGAAGATTGATATGGAATTATATGGAAGTATAGCTAGACAGATTCACACCATCAAGAACACTTACAAGGAGGGATTTGAAATTTTTATGATCAAAAAGAGGGGATATAAGGGATATTTGGTGTTGTAGGCTTTTACATTGATAAAAACTTGTGAGATTTCCTAGAAGTCAATTAGAACTCAAAAACTTGCAAAAGAAGGCTCTAGAAACAAAATGTCTACCTTAAGAGTGAGCTGAATGCTAAAAATCAACCGACAGTTGCTTGACTACGGTCCTAGGGTGTGAACGGCATGCTAATTGCCATCCAATGATCCTTAAGTCAAGTAGGATTTGAGAATCTAATAACCATAGTATTTTGTACCAGTCCGAACAGGTCGGTACGATCCGTACCGAACCGAGCTGGCAAGGAACCGGTTCGGCTTGGCCCCTTTTTTTGGAAAACCATGCGAACTGCACTGAACCGAGTGGTTGGGTACAGTTCACGCTCGAACAGCTCGAAACCAAGCGGTATTGCTCAGTTTAGCTTGGTTCACGAGCGAACCAAGCTATACGACATGTGGGGGGTGGGCACATGGGGAGAAGTGGCGGGTGGGCACATGGGTGGCCAGGGGGGGCTGTGTTTGTGGTGGGGTTGGGCTACCAGTAGCCTCAATCCCTCAGTTTGAGAGCCGAGAGCAAGTCGAGTCTTTGGTTCTCTCAGGCTTCGACGACAAGTGCGAATGAAGCCCAGAAAAACAAAAAAAATTCAGAAAAAATTTCAGAACTTCTTTGACGAACCAACAAATTTCGATCGAAAGTAAGGTAATCTTTCATTTTGTCACTAAATATTTTATTTTTCATCTTTTTTTGACAAAAAAATGCTAAAAAGTAGAAAAAAAGAAAAATCATACCAAAATTTATAATTTTGGTATGATTTTATTATATGTTGTAGATTATTAGACAATCTACATAATGACACTAAAATCAGTAATTTTTGTTAATTATTTTTTTAAAATATATATTTTTTAATAATTTTTTAAAAAAAATTAAATTTAAAAATTATTATAATATTTTTTTATAATTATTAAACTGTCGTATTTTATTAAACTTGTAGAAATAAGCAAGAAGGAGCCAAAGCGTGATATTAGCTGGGAGCATGGTGAAATTCTCTTAGCTTAGTACCATTGGAGATGCAAATAGTGTAGCACAGAGTTCAAAGAAAGAAAGGTGACTAGATTGAAGATGCATTTGGCTGGCGGTTATCGGGATATGATCATGTGTCGGAAATGCCTACAGGAGGTTTGACAACTTATGAAGAAATACTTCGCTGATTCTAAAGCAGTAAAGGAGAGGACAAAGCAGAAGAGGACAGATGTGGATCGTCAAGCTGGAGAGCCATCTTTCTATCATTTCAGAGAGTCAAAGGAGGCCTCTGCTCCATATGACGAGGAGGCACAAATTGAGACGGCCGCAAGTCTGGATGATCAGTACAGGCTGAAGAAGATGGTCAGATATAGAGAACGATTTGGATCAACATTCTATGAATCGAGGTTCGGCTCTGTGACTGCTAGAAGAGAGTTTGAGTTCAGGAGGATCACCTCTGTCAGGGAGCTAGTCAGTAGAGGCAAGCATAGTATTTCATTGATGCTGGAGGCTTTTGACAGTAGGAGGAGGTCCGACAAAGATATTTCAGTAGGAGCCATCATTCATGATTTGGATCCACATTTTTTTCTAGCAAGAATTTAAAACAGTAGAGGATGGACACTGTTGAAAAAGGATAAGAGGAAGGATATGTGGCGAGCTATTGGATCATGATTTTATTTTAACCACATTCCAGTGAATACAGCAAGCAATACTTACTATCGATCTGTCATTTCAACCATATAGACTGCCGGTCTCGGTGTAGATCCTCCAACACCCAGAAATATTTATGATCAGCTTCTTGACAGTAATAAAGAAGATTTGGAAAATGGATTTCTTCTTACAAGAATAAATGGCTCATATACAGACTGATGGTGATGTGTGATGGTTGAATTGATCCTACTAGATAAAGTATCATAAATTTTTTGACATATTGTGATGAAAAAATATTTTTTAAAAAATCAATTGATGCTTCAAATAGGATGCACGATGTCGCATACATCCTTGGACTGATGGAGGAGGAGAATGATTAGTTGGAGAGCAGAATGTCGTGCAGGTCATCATAAATAATGGACCATAATATAAGGCCATCAGCGAGTTGCGGATGGAGCGGCGATCATATATATACCGGACACCATGTGCTGCACATTGTATTAACCTTATGTTGATGGATATTGAGAAGCTTTGTAGAGTGCAGTAGGTAGTGGATACAATCGAGTCTATTACTAAATTTATTTACAATCATACATGGGTACTATCATTGATGCGAAAATATAATGGGGGAAGATCTTGAGATCGGATGTTATACGGTTTGCTACAAACTATATAGCATTTGATAGTCTTCTGTAGAAGAAAGCAGTCTTGCGTCAAATGTTTGTAATGTGAATGATAGGAGAGTAGATATGCGAGGGCCAGCACTGAGAGAAGTCATGTGGAGAACTTGATGACTAGTCAGTCATTTTGGCAACGGACTAATAAGATAGTGAAGGTTGTCAAGCCATTATACGAGGTGCTTTGCGTCGTGGACAGCGAGAGATATCCTCAAATAGGCTTCTTGTATACACGATGGAGAGGATAAAAAACAATTAGTGAGATAGATTCTAAATATGCCTATGAATACATCAACATCATTGAGCGCCGTTGGGACTATCAGATGAGCAGAAATTTACATCTAGCCGGTAAGCATGAATTCTAGAATCATTTGAAATTTTTTTTTTTTGTATTAGTGTAAGTTTACTTAATCATTTGTGAAATTTATTTTCAGCTTACTATTTGAATTCGAGATTTCAGTACAGCATATCCGAAATAGATATTGATAATGAGCCTCACTGCTCTTCATAATGTGATATATAAGATGGTATCCGATCTCGAAATCGCATCTATGTATCTGCAAGAGGTATGTTAGGTCAATTGAGGTGCAAGTATTTAATTTAATAATATATTTATTAATAAAATAAATATATTTTTCATAAACGAAATAGTTTAGAAAGGAGACAGACAGCTTTGGAGTTTCATCGGCTGTTGTAAGCAAAAAAAAGATGAATTCAGATAAATTACATATTAACAGTGAAGATTTTCTTGACATTACATGCTTACTAATATTATAAAATTTGATATGTAATTTTGTTTAATATTTTGACAGCTGAATGATGGATTCATTTTGGATAGTCTGCATAAAATTTGAAAAGTGTGACCATCTGCATTCTTTCTCAGACAGTCTCTTCTAGTGGGTGTGAGCGCAATTAATCGATTTTCATCCTTATCCACAACAAACAGAAACCGTCTGATACAAAAGTGTCTCAACGATCTTGTTTATGTGTACTATAATTTAAGATTGAGACTAAAATATATCCAGGATGAAGTACAGTTAAAGTATACGAATTCGACGATAAATGATTATGCCATTGATGATGAGGATTCGATGATTGGATGGCTTACAGGCCAGCAGCAGGAGCCAAGAATTGATGAGCCGGGATCCCCTCTATGATTAGTCAATGCGGTAGCTAGAGAAAATAGGGTGGATTCGGGATAGTGGGCAAATACAAATATTTCACATAGGGTTCCAGCTGATCAGCCACAGCCGGAGGGATTACAAAGGAGTCATTCATCATGTGACTCCATATCTAAGACATTCATCCAGATTTTTAAGTGAGAAATATTGAGACGAGGCCGGTCATCTCAAGCAAGAAGACATCCATCCTCCTAGATACAGCAAAGTCAGTCACAAAGGGGCACCGAGGGAGCTTGAAAAGGAAAAAAAAAAAGGAAAGCCAGTTGCAGCATCCTCGAAAGTGCAAGGGTCAGTTGACTCAAATTCGGAGACCAACGATAGTGAGAGTGATGATAACAGTCATGGATCTGATGATCAGGGAGGGACTGGAGGATACGAGATCATTATTCATGAGATGCAGCTGCAGAGTGGTATTCGATTCACCGATGAGTTTCAATTTACATATACCACACATGATAGGGATCACGGTGCACGCGCTGATGGACCCCATGAGGAGACAATTTCATATAGGCAACGGTCTTTCAGAGATCGTTCAACACATGATACAGCTGCAGATGATCTTGTACGTGGAGTAGGATCTATAGATATATCTGGATCATCCTCGTATTATGGATCCTATCACCCACAGACAGCTTATGATACATATGGATATGGTGTATCCGAGACATTGGCTTCCAATGGCTACTATCCTATGTAGTTCGGAGCACTTTATGGATTAGATTTTGCTATTAGCATATTTGGATGGGCCCCTCCACAATCATACCATCATCCCGATAATACCTCTCAGAGTCAAAGTTTGAGCGAGAGATCTGAGATGTCTTACAATCCACAGAGGATACCTTATGGGATGAATATTCAGGATTACAGTGTTACTTGGTTAGAGGGATGGACTGATGTTCCTACGGAGTATGCAGATGATCCAGATATCTACGAACGGCACAGACACTCGACGAGATATTAGATCAGTAGAGATTTTGAGATTAGCATATTATTCTTTGTAATTTACACTTTAGATATTTTTAATGCATTGTTTTAGACTTTTAGATTTTTTTTATTTTTTTTAGATAGTATAATTATTATATAACATAAATAAATATTAATTTGGATATAAAGTAACTTAAAAATTAATAAAAAAATTTTGAAATCAAATTCAAGTGAAAAAATAAAAAAAATTGTGGCATACCGGTAACGAACTGGTACGCTATGGCGTACCGACACATGGTACCGTACCGTATCGAGTAGGAACCAATACGGGCCTGAGTACCGGTTCCTGAAACCTTGCTAATAACAGCTGGGTTTTTTCCATTGAATATGTACCAATACTAGCCTTGTCACCATCAATATACTTGACAGTGGATTTTGGCCATCAGTGCACAACATGTGACTGCATTGATACAGGTTCAGGGCTCTGGCTGTAACCTTGTCATCTGACATCCGATTGAAACAATCCAAGTGGTGTTGGAAAGCCTCTCAATGAGGATGGGCTGGAAGAGGTTTCATGCCAAAATTCTATCTGTGCTATTTTTGGTGAATTTTGACGTTTGCTGCTAAATATTTTCCCTCCTAATACTGCAAAAGTTTGAGCTCTTCTGGGGCACCAATTCTCTTAGAGATTACCAATTTTGTTGCTTGTGGAGACATTTTGTTGTCGTTGTTTGATGCCATCATGCTAAGGAAAATTCTTTTCTGCCACAATGTAATGCAACACAAGCATGGAGAGCAAGAACATCACTATCTTCTTCAGAAGTGTGCAAAGAGAGCACTGTCACTCCACCTGATACACAAGCTGACACAAACAATTTGATCTTCTTGTAGCTTATAGATCCAAGAGCTCTTGAATTCACAAGAAACACAACTTAAAAAGAATAATACTTTATTCAAACAGAATAGAATGTGTCCTGTGTACAACGTGGACTTCCTTTTATGACATGGGTTTTGTTGTCCTCTTCAATCTAAGACTCAAACTATTTTGTCCTATGTGACCAAAGCTTTAGTTCCCTTGCTACTTGGAACTCGAGCATAATGGACTCAACTTTGACCGAGTATAGACACTAAGGGACCTAATAATTAAAAGAAAGCAATAGAGACGACCTATGTTATGTAGAATTTTTTGGAACCAAGATGTTACTTTTTTTTGGACATTCTTCTTCAAGTCTGACTTGGGTTGTGTTGTTCCTGCTTCCACTAGAACTCCTTTAGAGAACTATGCTAACTCAGGAACTGGGGAAAATCCAACAAAAAATGGTTCAGAGGTATCGCCACATGGAGCTATATTGATTAGTTATGGTGTAAAGATTGGTTCTTACTTGTTGTGTGCAATTATATCAATTAGTTCATAGTGCATGATGATCATTGTAATTATATTGATATGTTATTCAGGCACCTAAACTGAACTAATCCTACAAAGCAGTATTAATTCTAGTACTAGCATTATAATAAGATCCTATTTGTTTATACAGTGGCCAGAAAGTTATCATAGAGGAAAAACATGAGGGACAATCTGTGGAAGAGACCGCAGTTATAGTTCAGGTAATGTAAAAATGTAAAATTTCTCTGAAAAATTACAATCCATGTGATATTCCTTCCATCATACAGGGATTGACATCATCTGGATATTTATTGGCAACCGATGAGGACAAGAAAAGCTATGAACTACATCCTGATGGTAATAGGTAAGTTGGTCCCTATATCTTTCTCTTTTCTGTCTAACCAATAAAAAATAACTATACCATATGATGATCGCCTATGGAGAAGTCATGTGGCATCTGTTAGTGGGATTTTTCTTAGGTTTGCTTGTGTTTGTATTGCTATCATTTACTGATTGGTGAGCTGTTTATGCATCATGGCCAGAAGTACGGCTGTATAAGCCATTGCATGTGATGGCTTGAAGACGATCTTGTAGGATGAAAACTGTGATTGATAAAACAACCCTATTTAATCACCTACTGAACAAGGGAATTTAAGTACCACTTACCATGAATATCATGTGTAGAGAAGGTCGGACTCTGGTTCCTTATTTAAGGGCTGAGGGCAAAATGGAGGTAGACCTCCATTATCAAAATCGCTTGCTTTCTCAATCTTGCATGTCATTCCTTTCTAGGTTTAGTTGTTGTCCATTTTTCATTGCTGAAAAGGAGGCCGAGTTTGATTTCTTGTGATGTTCTTTTCCCTGGCAGAGGTGGGCATAATGCTGTATTTTAGCAATGTATAACAACCATGCAACCTTTAGTTTCTCTAAGAGGAAGCATTCCAAATTTTACATACATAATTAGATATGAAACAAACTGTTTTCCACTAATATAAGTCAAATGAGAAGTAACATGTGTTCCAAAAGTAACCAAATGTATTACTGAGCTACCATGTACAATCTATGGATGATTTTTTGTTAAGAACCATAGTATGAAGGTAAAGGGCTTTGACTTCTCGATGCCCTTAGGATTTACTTCAATGGCTGTTTTAGTCAAACTTAATACAGAGTAGGTGCTGGCCTCTCATTTTCTTTGAAAAGGTGCTCAATTTTGCAACAACCTCGATCTACATGAAGTTCTCCACGATCCCCCAAGGAGAGCTCTGAGCAGCTTGAGAAGGGTGCTGGATGGCCAAGACCCAGGCAATGCAAATCTTCCTTGAGGTTTACAGCAATCTCGTGGAATGATGCTATAGCAGACAATATTGAATGTCACCCAGTAGCTACACATCCGGTCTTAAACTTTTCCTTCTAGTCTTGCAATGAGACACACACTTACAAGGAAGTAAATTAACCTTTGGACTGGCTTGCCGAAGTCTTGACCAGCAAAGGAATCTCCATAACTGGAGAATTGTTCCTATTGAGGATCTGTTTGTGATAAGGAGTTTTATCCAATAGGTTAAGAATGCTAGGGAACATAAATGTTTACCAAATGGGATTGAATCCAAAATCCTAAGGACAACAATCTTACAAGTTCTTGATCCTATAATATATCTGGATAGAGGTAGGATAAAAACATGTATTTTTTTTTTCTTTTCCTTTTCAGATAAGAAGGCTGAATCAGAAGGACCTATTCTCCCTTGACCAAGTGGGATTGAAAGGACAAACCAACAAGCCCCAAACCAAAATAACAATCCACAGCACAAACAAAAGTGGAGAGTGCTTATAACTATTCCCACCCAAAATAAAGTTCTATATGACCCTCCAGAGAGAGTCATATGTGCAACAGATAAAACAAATGGAAATCCCCAAAAAAAAAATGCCACCTGGAGAAGTCATAGATCTGCTGACGAAGAACCGATGCAGAGAACACTAAAATGTAAATGTGCCGTTATGTTTAAGGTAAACTTTGGAGTGTTGATGCAATCAAGTTTGATTTTTCTTTTTTTTTTAAAAAAAAGAATCATAACTTGTGATAGCATGCTGTTGGAATCATTGAAGGTCTTCTGACTAATGTCATCTACCGAGGAGGTAGTTGAAAGCCGCCAAAAATTTCATTGGATAAAAGATAAGAAAATCAGATGATCGAAATAATTAGTCCCTCAAATCTCCAAATGTCGTGAAATGATTAAAAGCCCCATAGTCCATCTAGGACCCATTAATAATTGAATGTTGATAATAATGACAATATTATTTATAACCTATTATTGTAGCCATGAATGAAAAATAGCTTAACAAGTCAACAAGAAATCTTGGGCCTTCATTGAGACAACAGATGGAGTTACAATAGAGGTGGCCAAGGTGGGAGAGTAATATTGGAAAGAGGGAGATGGGAAGTGGCCAAGAGAGTGAGGGGGAGACGGAGAAGGGAGCCAAGTGGCAGTCATGTGGCAGTTGTTTGGTAGTTGAGGTAGGAGTTGGTGCATTGGTGGTGAAGGAAACACCTTGAAGCAACGCCTGACAAAGAAAAGACAAATAAAAATGGGTTGTTTGGAGCACTTTTTAAAAAAAATTTTGTCAGATCTCTTCAACTAGACTGGACAGATTACTTGAAGCCAAACAATCCATCCTATCCATGTAGATTTTAAATCCTACTAGATAAAAACCTTGTGGGATTTAGGCAGATCTCGTTCTATCTGAACATGCCCAAGCTAAGAGATTTAGTTAGAGCTAATGCTTTAGGTTGTAGATAGAAAAATCCTCTTAGGTTTGCGATTTTTATTACCAAAGGAGAAGACATGATAAAAAGGTTGGTGAATTGGTACTATATTCTTTTAAAAAGTGTCGTGCATTGGTAGTATCTAGATTATATATGTTGGAAAATGAAATGTCTAGTAATTTAGAGATGGACATCTTTTGAGAAATGTTAGAAGAGCAATTGGGATCTACGTGTGATTTGTTGTGGCTTATTCATCCTGAAGCTGTCTAAAGTTTTTTGAAAATAAGATCACATCCTCAACAAGGGAGATGTTTCTCTCACTTCTAAATAATTATAGGCTTCAAATAGCTTTTTTAATGTGAGGCATGAACACACATGCTCGATGTTAAGAGGAAAGGTCTGTGGTGTTTACATTGTATAACACTTGATGAACAACATGGTATCACAAGGTATTCGATTAATGAAGTTTAATAGTCTGATTCAGTGATGTCCTTGTAATCTAGCATGTCAAGGGATGTTCGAAACTATGGTAGACTGAACTTCAGACGACAGAGTTCTTAAATTTTTAAACTTTGGTTGCAGTATGCTTGTGCTTGATGAGGAGGAGATTTGTTTGCATTATTTGGCAAGTAGATTTGGGGCCTTGATCTATATGAACAGTTTTTACAACTTTGCATGGCAATCACTTCTTCTAAACTGCTGAAGTAGGAGAAGCTGGGTGGTCATAGCCCCTGATAAAGTTGGCCATACCCTTTTATAAAGTTCATAGCTATAAAAGCCCACAAATTTCTAAAGACCTCTATTGGCATGTAATGTTATAATTATAAGATTGATTACTCTTAATTCTAAGCCCCTGATAAAGTTGGCCATACCCTTTTATAAAGTTCATAGCTATAAAAGCCCATAACTTTCTAAAGACCTCTCATTGGCATGTAGTGTTATAATTATAAGATTGATTACTCTTAATTCTAAGATTTCTTTGTCATCGGGGGACTTTTACCTTTATTCATAATATGGTTGCCTTATAAGCTTTATTTGGTGGCTTTGTTTTTCTTTTTGTTCCCCTCAATGTAACTTAGTTATACCTATATAGTGTGGTGGTTCAGGCAGTTTTTTCCCAATGCTTTGGAACTGAGTCTATTCTCTTTTTAACTAATGCACCGATCGCATGCTTTTGCAGCTTTGACTTCTTCAAAGGACTAGTCAGGCGAAAGTTGGGGTGAAAATAAAATGAAGAAAGTCAAATGAAAGTCGTAGTGCCAAAGAGGCAGCATCAGCCATGGCTTTTTTTCTCAGTTCTTCATTGGCGCAAACACCAAAGTCGATGATAAGGTTCTTGTGATCACCTTTGTTATAATTCAGCAAAAGAGGCGGAATTCACTCATTCTGTGGCATTATGATTTTAATTTTGTGGGTAGAGAGATAAAGAACTACATTTCAAGGGTGATTTCTTGAGAATCTAAGAATTACGAACATTATGCTCCAACTAAAAGAAACCCAAGAATTACTGAATGGCTATTTTGGTCTTTCCCGTGGATTGTGCAAGGTATTGCTTATCAGATTGGTGTGGCTCTTAGTTGATGCAGCAGGATTACGATTATATTAATATTCGTACAAGGAGAACACTTCTTGCAATTATTTAGCAAAACTGGAAGCCTGCCTTCAGCAGTGTCAAGTTTGTCTGGTGACACTTCAGTAAGATTATATGGTCATATTCAAAGTAGAGAACATGTGGTCTGTAAATGTATTGCACCAGTTTTGGTTTGATGCAGCCTGACACTTAAAGAGCTGTTATTTGTATAGTCACACAGAGAGAGAGAACAAGATAGAGCATTTTTCGCTCAGCATATCTGTCAAAACGCTGGGATGCATGGATCATCGGATCTTTTATTGTTAATAAGTGGTAGCAGTGCCCATATTAATAAAATAATCGAAGTGTTTGGCTATAAGTGTGGCGTTCATAGTAAGATTTGTATTTTATTACAGTGAAAAAAAGACATGATAAGTAAGGTTATGGTTTCTAAATTCTATTAAGGGCTATTTAGATATTCTCATGTGATTGGACTAAAAATTCTATAGAAATTAGTCTTGTCGGTCAATTTAGCTTGCATTTTCTAAGCCTAAACCTTAGCCCGTCCAAACCTATCTAGCTTATATTTTCTTCCATAGGATTTTTGCTGGATGATGTTTAGTTGATATAGGATATTGTTTAAATGGACGACTCAATCTAATTTTATGGGACTTTCAGCTCAGTTTTATAGGAATATCCAAATAGATCCTAAGTAGATTTTTCTAGCAACTGAGGTATCCAGAGTCCCTCATGAGAACCTTCTGTAGTGCTCTAGAAAAATCACACATCGGCTAAAGATTTTTTTTTTCTTTTGATGTTTAAATATATAAGCGTTACTGTCATGCTCAAGGGACGTGTAGCCTATTTGACATCATTTTTGAACTTGGGCACCAACTCCGAAAGCGAAAACCAAAATAAAACCGAACAAGAATCTGAAAATGTAGAGAATATATGGCCGGGCCCAAAAACAAGCTCCCCAATCCTCGTTTTCTTTTCTTTTTTATTCTCCGTACCAAGCAAGTTGGTTTTGGAGTTGGCAAAAGTTGAGCCTATCTTGTTTGGGAGGGTTGAGGAGAACACTCCTCTTCTTTAGTTATAATTCTTCAATCATTTGTCCAAAATCACATCTTTCAGCATGTTTTGATGGCAGCCAAAACAACTCCCCTTCGTCGACTGCACCAGTTGGTTGTATGTAGTATTCGGAAGACTATGATCTAAATGCATATATTTTTCTCATAAGTTTCCCATGAACCACAATAAAACAGAACTTAGGGGGGTAGCTCACGTTCACCATTTCAAAACTTGCTGCACTGCGGCAAGCATTGAAGTGTCGTAACAAAAAAACTTTAGAGAAACAAAAATCATTTATGAAATGGAGGACTTGTTAGCAGAGAAACAAAACATGAGAGATCGTTTTCAATTTTGAAGTATTTGATTATTCCACACCAACAAGTCCTCGATGTCACCTGCCAGTTGTCACGCCCCCGATCCGAGATTGTGAATCGAGGGTCATGACAACCGCCGCATACTCATAAAAATTCTTCCCATAAGCATGCAAGACATCTTATCATGCTATCCTAAAACAACAGCGGAATAATTATTCAATAATTTAAATCTAAAACATAATGATCTAAATTTTTTTCTTTAATGTCTCAATAAATTCAACAATGATTCATAGTCCTTACATCAAATTCAATAAGACTTTCAATCGAAAATAAAAGTATAGAGATTCTGCTTCTGATCACTCTTCTATTCATATCTTGTATCATCTTAATTCCTCAACATCTGTAAAAACAGTAAAATAAGAGGTAATGAACTAGACAGCCCAGTAAGCAATGATCACTTCTCAATAGATTTCATCAGGCATATAAGTAAATAATCATTTATAGAAAATAAGTATATAGAGTTCATCAATTCGAAATCAATTTCAATTATGCAATATAATTCATACCAAATTCATTTCTTTTTCGAAAATTCAAGTTTCTTTCGAGATTTCAATTTCTTTTATTCTTCAATTCTTTTCATCAACCATGAGCGCTATGACCACATTTTCTCTGTGGCAGGATCATAATACCGCGTATCTGCTTGCGGTAGGCTGCGAATCATCTGGCAGCCATGTCCTTTGGAACCGCTGGTCTCGCTGGCGGTTTTTCGCTGGTCTCTCTGGCGACATGTCGCTAGTCTCGCTGGCGACATAAACCCTCAGGACAATCAATTGCCAATGTATATGCCTCCATTGGCAGGGTCCTTTACATATTCAGGTTGTCAATTCATAATGTTTCTTATATCATAATTCTTCATAAATCATATTTCATATTCTAATTTCGATAATAAAACATATAATCATGTAGTATCGAAATCAATCAATATAATGCATCATGGAATCAATATGTTCAATCATGCTTCATCATAACATTTCAAATAAGATATTTTCATAGCAAAATACCATTCATCCAATTCATGCATCCTTTCACAAATCATGTCAGAAAAATACATTATAATTTATCGATAAATCTAGAAAAAGTGAAACATTACTTACCTCGAACGCATTCCAATAAATCCATATAATTCTATAAATTTTCTTTCAAAAATTCTGTTCGTAGATCATATCGTGATATCCCATGATCAAACATCCACAATCCTATACATAATCAATTTCAATAATTAGAAAGAATACGAACACCATATTTCAACAATTTAGATTGGGTCCGATCATCTAATTTTATCTAATCAAAATCTAATTAGGACCTAAACGATCCAAAGTTTTGACTATCAGATCAAATCGGATTCGAAGTGATAGGACCGAGATTTTTTTCTTCGATTTCATAAAATCAAGTAGAGAGAGATAATTAAAGGAGAGAGAAATCAATGAGGTATAATTCGAATTGATCAGATGACACAATCCAACATTACGATTGGTCCAATATCTCAATTGGTGAAATTAACATGATCAAATCAAATCATGGCTAGATAGAAATCATGGATAATCAAATCTAAAGATTCATGGTCTGATTAAGGTGGGTGCCAGTACGCTGTCTAACAATCATGGATCAGGATTTTTCATTAGAATCAGATCATGACTATTAAAAGAAATTTCTTCATTCACTAACCTTTTTAGAGAGAGAATCAATCAAGAGAGAGAATATTTTAGAGAGAGAAAACTCATCTTGAATTCTTCAGACAATATGATTCAACAAATCCGATCGATCAGATCAAATCATGCTAAGATTATCATGTGGATAATTTAATAAAATTATAAAAATTAAAATCTTAAAAATACCTGATCTGATCAAAGTAGATGTCGGTGTACCGTCCGACGATCACAGATCAAAAATCCATCACTAGGATCATTTAAATTCATCATCATTCTTCTCAAAATTCTCAAAAATCTTAAGAGAGAGAAATAATCTAGAGAGAAGATTCTAGAGAGAGAAAGTAGAGAGAGAAAGTCCAATTCTAGAGAGAGAAAATACTAGTTCAAGCTGAAGGGAGTAAGGGAAGAGAGAGAAACTCTCTTTCTCATATTTTATTATTTATATCATTATTTATTAATTAATTTAATATTTTTTTCTTTTCTTTTCTCTCTCTTTTTTTTTCTTTTTCTTCACGGAAGAGAGAGGAGAGAAAATCCTATTTATTATTATTATATTATTATTATTTTATTTTTCTTCTTTCTTTTTTTTTCTTTTTCTTTTCTTTTTCTTCTTTTTCTTTTCTTTTTCTTTTCTTTTCCTTCTTCTTCTTTTCTTTTTCTTTTTCTTTTCCTCCTTCTTCTTCTTCTTTCCCGTGGGTTTCTTTTGGGCCGAAACAGGGGACCGTGAGGTCCCCTCGTTGGCTGGCTGGCCGGCGGCGCAGCCAGCGTGGGGCAGCCATCGGCAGGAGGGGAGGCGATCCGGCGGCAAGAGGAGGCCAAACCGGTGGTCGGCGGTGACCACCGACGACAGAAAAATGGCAAAAAAGGAAGATTCTTCCACAATAAAATTCGGCGACTTCGGTCACCGACGAGCGTACACATCGGCACGGGAAGGAAGGGGAAGGAGAGAGGAAGGGGAGGAGGCTTACCTCCGACGTCGGCGAAGCTTTTCCGATGAAAAATTGGACGGCATAGGGACGGTCTTCCGCGGTGGATTTTCCGATGATTGCCGCTGATTGAGCTTAGAATTTTCGGTGAAAAGGAGAGAGGAGGGATCTCCTCCTTAAATAGGACTGGAGGGAGAGCGTTTCTGACTCCGATTGGGAGCCGGCGATTGTGAGAATATGAGATACACATCTTGGTGAAATCTTTGGTTACTCAAAATATCATATTCTGAATATGATTCCTTGATCTTTCAAGTTGTATTGAATTTCAAGTCAAAAATTTATTTTTCTAAGTGGATCAAAAATATTTTGATATTGTTGTTAAATTAAAGAAAAAAATTGATTTTGTCAGAGTATGATATATAGGTTATGATAAAATCTTTAATAATTTGTATTACTATCTTTGGATTACATTTTAATTTTCTTGTGATTGTTGAAGATGGTGAAGTGTATTAATTATTCAAGTCAAAGTTTGGATTTTTTTTAAATTGAACTAAGACATCTTGCTAGTGTGAAATTTTGAATGACTTATACAAGGGACAAGATTTTGTATGGATTTATTGATTAATATTAAGGGTTGTGATGAAGGGAGCTCTATAAGAAATAATCAAGTTGATTCTACTTATAAGGATGTTGGCTTGAGTTCTTCTAGTTTGTCAAGTTAGAATTAATTCTTTTAAAAAGGAAGATTGATTTAGAAATTATTTAAATGATTGTAAGGTAAATCTAAGGTTAACTCCAATTGATTTTAGACATGTTGGATTCTTGAAGAGTGATGAAACTTATGCAATGATTTCAAACATAGGAAGTGGATCAAGATTTAATTTTTATATGATATACCCAAAGGTAGTAAAGATAAAGAAACTTAAAATTTTACCGTAAGTCTTATATGAAATTTGAAGGTTGGATCTATCCTGGATTGATCTAACATATAAGGATATTTTTATCTTTGATAGACTTATATAATTTGATAAATTAATATCAGAGTGCGCAGCAAAGCATGGTGGATTAAATTGATTAGAAATATTAATCTTTTAAATCAAAAGATATTAGATGAAATACATTAGTTGCAAATAAGAAAGGATTTTATTGATAATGAAAGGATGCTACAGATTTTGATCTAATCTAATCATAGCCAGATAATTGTAGATAATACCAAGAAATTCTAGATGTCTCAAGTTTATTAACAGCTTGATAGTTCTGATATTAGTTCAAACTTAGAATGTCCTAACATAGATCTCATATTTTTTTAAAAAAATTTAATATTGTTACTTGGATTGATATAGAAGATTGAGGTTTTCTTAAGATGAGAGTCTATATATAAAATTTGTTGGAAAGACAAGAGAAAAAAGAAATCGATGATTGTGAAGAGTGCCCGATGTTTGACCTTTATTTATTTTTCTATCAAGGATAGTCTGAGATAATTATGAATTTTGAGTGGAATGTATTAGACAAATAATGGTGGTATATTAATACAAGTCCAAAATATTACAGTTCTTCAAAAAGTTGAGAAATCAATAAGAGGAGATGAATTTGAAATTTTAAATAATTTTTATTATAACAAGATCATGAGAAATAAATAATATATATATGATATTATCGTAAGCTTGTGAATGACATGAAGAATGTATACTTTGAAATAGGTATCTCGAACGACATAACTTAATTTTGAGGACGAAATTATTTGAAGGGGGAAGAATGTAACACCCCGGCCCAAATTGGGCCCAGAATCAACCCACAGTTCAAAAAAAAAAAGAAAAAAAAAGAGAAAAAGAGAAAGAGAAAAATAAAAATAAAAATAAAAATAAAATAAAATAAAATAAAATAAAAAGAAGAAGAAGAGAGAAAAAAATTTTCTCTCTCTTCTCCTCTACCTTCTCTCTCCAGTTTCTCTCTAGATTCTATCTCTATTTTCTCTCTCTAGATCTTTTTCTCTTTTTATGGATTTTATCTCTCTAGAGTCTTTCTCATTCTTTGATTTCATCACAGACCGTAGAATAAACTTGAGATGAAAATAAGATGATCCGAAATTGCTCTGAAATTCGTACGGTAGATCTGATCTCAGTCCGATCCTATTCAAAATTTATAACATTTGATTCATATTAAGTCATCCTGATAGGACCTCTGATGATCTCGATCATGATTGCCTCATCTAAAGGATACGAAGATTCTCTCTCTATTTTTTCTCTCTATTTTCTCTCTCTAAAATTTTTTCTCTCTTCATGGATTTTCTTTCTCTAGAAGTCTTTTGGATCAGTGGAGGATCCAGATACTTAGATAAATCCTAATTTTGATTAATCCTAAGAGAGGTTCTCGATTTGTGTATTAGAATTAATCATCGATAATTTCTCTATATGTGATTTTTATATTGATCAGGGTTATGAAGAAATGATTGTCTGCATATGATATCAAGTGAAATATTTTGTTAGAGAAATTCATAAATCAAAGAAGAACATTGATTTCTGTGCTTGGATCAGTCACCGGTAAAGGTAAGAATTCCTGTACATGATCACCATTATATATATGCTATTTTACTGTTGGTCTTGCATTATTAGTTTTGCATCGTCGGATTTGAGATCGATGAATTTATTATATCTGAGATACTGTTATTTGATTTTGAGCATTAGTATGTTATGTCAATATATATGTATCAGAGATTTATGGCATGATTATATGGATATGATATATCTGAATTGATAATAATGCAAGTCGAAATTGATTTGATGAAATCAACACAAAATGATTAAATGAAAAGAAAGAGATATATGGTATGGACTAGCCTTGTCATGTGAAACAGCCCGTCAGGAGCTTATGCCTGGGACAGCCCCCACTGGCTTACAGGTGGATCAGTCGATCAGGAGCTCATGCCTGGGACAGCCCGCCAGGAGCTTATACCTGGGACAGCCTCTCACGGGTTTTCGTACGTGGGACAGCCGGCCAGGAGCTCATCCTGGGACAGTCTTGAAAGGCTTTTAAGTGGATTCGATCTGGATGATGACTGAGGTATAGACTTGGATAGTCCAGAATCAGAAAGAAAAGGTAAAAAAATCATGTGATTATGAAAGGAGAAATGAAAGATAAGACATGAAATAATTGTTGAATAAAAGGGTTTTACCTGTTAACATATGATAATGCATCTATTTTAACAAGACAGAAAATTTATGGATGTTTGCATTATTCTGGACATTGAACATGAGATTTTATATTTTATTGCTTATGCTTATTTTCAGATTATATTACTATATCAGTATGATATGGAAATTCTTACTGGGCTGTAAAGCTCACACCCCTTCATCTTTCTTTTCTTCTCAGAGTTACAGGATGTTCATGATTGGCTATGGCTTAGATTTATGGGTGAGCAGATGGATAGATAGAGTGTCATAGTACCTAATCAGAGGATTGAAGAAATTTAATTTGTAATTGTGCAAAGTTTTATGAATTATTGTTGAAATAAATTGTTATGGATGTTAAGGTTGTAATGATTTAATTTGGCCTTGCATATTCTTTAGGGCTTGCTCTAAGGAGTGTGCGGCTATCATGTATCCGACCCGGGTGTTGGGTTCGGGGCATGACACCAGTGATGCATTCTAGCAATGGCTTGGTGTTGTGACAGTTAGCCTGCCACTGCCTCGGGTTTGCACTAAGATTCTTATCATTGCCACCATTGATGGGGTGCTTCCAATATTCCATGACCTTTGCAAGCATTGAACCAGTGACATTAGGAGAGAGGCAGCACTCTGAGTGCAGCTGTCGTGAATCATGTTCTTGATCATCACTAACTGTATGGCTATTGAAAGCTCTATCTAGATGAAGTCCAAAAAGAGACATAATTGGGTTGCCTCAATTGCTTGTTTATTGCTTAAAACTCATTGGATTCCCCGAGGACAATCCAACCTCATTTGATTGGATTAAGTTGTACAAGGAAGATGGCATGGATGTGCAATTGCTTACTGAAAGCCTTTTATTATGGAAAAGATCAAGGATGCAATATCTGAACTTGGAAGCATGGTATCGCCTGGACCTGATGGATTCATTAGGGCTTTTTGCAATATATTTTGGAATGACTCAAACGATGACGTCCTTGCTTTTTTGAGGAGTGAAACAATGGAATCCTAGACTTTTAAACCATGCATATCTTGCTTTTATTCCAATGAATGAAAGTCTATGTGAGCCAAAAAAAAAAAACTTTCGCCCCCATCAGTCTTTTGAATAGCCTATACAAAATCATAAAAAAATAGTTGCTTCGAGCCTGGCTAAGCTTCTCTCGGCTTTGGTAGATAATTATTTAATAGCTTTTATGTATATATGTATTTAAACATTATTTGTGTGTACGTGTGCTCAGCTATGTTTGTATTTATGCTTGTATGCATGCATATATTCCCCACTCCTAATGGACAATGCCCAATAGATGAGTTTATAAAGCCTCAATGAGATGTTTGATTAAATTAAGCAAATAATCTTGCATTCACTTGATTATAAGTTTTGCAAGACAAAAATATATTTCTTTTGCAAAATAATAATTATGTATTCCTATGTAAAATTCATTGTTAAGTATGAGTCTGAATATAAAACACAACTATCTATTTTAAGGGTGGAAAAAATTGGATACGGATCAAGTCGGTCAATCTTCGTATCTATCCTATACCCTTCTCAGATTAGGTTGAGTAAGGTAAAATGAAGTTGAAGCTTAGGTTGGGTATACCTGAAAACCCTCTCTTTCGATCCAAAATTTTCTCTTATCGAAATCTAAGAAACCCTCTGATCTTCCCCTCAGATCTCTCGGCTCTCCTTCCTACAAATCTCCAAAAAAGAGAAAAGGAAAACGCAGTGAAAAGCTTAAAAAAAAAATCCAACCATAGAGGGAAGCTTAGATGTCGATGATGACTAGGATTTTATTAGCCGAAGCTCAATTAGGTGGGTAAAAGTTTTATCTTTTAATTTTTGATATTTTCTTTGATTTCAAAGCTACCTCCTCTCCTTCTCCTCGCTTAGACGATGACTAGGGTTTTGTCAGTCGAAGAGGAAGCTTAGACGTCGATGATGGCTGAAGAACTATCTCCTCTCCCCTACCACTCAATTAGCGGTCCTTCAAGCTTTAAACCCTCATCATCTCATTAGAGCCGCCAACCCCTGCCACCTTGCTGCCCTCTTGGCCTTTGGCCATGGCTTCTGCATCGTCACTGTCGCCTGTGGCTCTACACTCGCTGTCTGTCTCCGCTCCACTCGCTTTGCTCGCCTCCACTCATCGCCTCTGCCATCACCAATCGAATAAGGAAGACAATAGCTAAGGTTTCAGGTGGGAGGCTTGGAGCGGCCAAATAGAAAAGCTTATGCTTTGTTTAGATTAGCCCTCATAAGGAAAAGGAAAGGAAAGGAAAGGAAGGGAGGGAAAGGGAGGAGGAACATCATCATTATTTAGTTAGCCCTCATAAGAGAAAGAAAAGGAGATTAAAAGATCATTGTACCTTAATTTTATTTTAAGATCTATGGTATTTTTGTCTTTTAATCTGTCACATATTTCTTTCCTTTTCGATTTTTTCAAATTGAGAGAATTAGAAAACTAGTTTAACGGACAGAAAAGGAGGGAGAGAGGTATCCCTCCTTTTCTCTCCCCCTCCCTTAAAAATTAATATCCAAACAAGAAAAAAGAAATCTCTCCCTTTCCTTTCCCTCTGAATCCCTCAATCCAAACAAAGCCTTAGACGAATATGATGGATAGGTCATTAGGGCTTTGTGTTGAGTATTTATATTATGATTTATTGGATTGAGTTTGGGGTGGGCATACTATTATTCGTATGCATCTTGAATCTATTTCAAAATTTTATTCTAAAATCTATACCTATCCCAGATTTTAATTGAGTCAAGTAAAATCCACACCATTTGGATTAGGTCGGGTATCTGATAGGTCGGAAAAAAATGCCACCCCTAGTCTATTTGCATTCCAACCAAAACATGGACTCTCCACTAGCTTATTTTAAGAAACTTATAAGTATTAGCTCTGATTTAAGAAAATTAAACGGTTATAAAAAAGTAGTGACGATTTATAATATATCTAATGCTGTAGCTCACAATCCAACCATTTTCGTGAAAATAAAATAAATTTTTATATTTTTCAAGTAAAGAAAAAATGGATTTTTCTAACGATTTAGCCAATTGTCTCTGATGTTTAGGTTAAATTCTAAAAAAATTTAATTTATATTAAAAAAAAAATTTCTCATCGACAAAAGAATTTCTTGATATTTAATATATAAAGTAATTATTTGTCTACTGTATCTGGTGGAGAAAAAATGCACAGTTTCATCAGATTGTGCCACATAACATAATTAATAAAAAAATAGATATTTAATGTAACTCAGCTTTTTTTTCAATTTTTTTCTAACCAAAATATCCTTTCTAATGTTATGATGTCTTATTGCTTTTTCATAGAATGTGATAAGATGTTACAGGATACAAACAGCATTATGACATCCTGTTAGTTTTTATAACATCCTGATACTTATTTTTAGGATGCAACAGGATGTCATAGGATACAAATAGAATGTTATGATATTATTATGATATCTTGTTAGTTTTTATAACATCCCAATAATTGTATATAGAATGCAACAGTCATAGAATTATAATAGGATGTCATAATATTATTATGATATTCTGTTAATTTTTATGACATCCCAATAATTATTTATAGAATATAATAAAATATCATAATATTATTATGATGTCATATTATTTTTTATAATATTCTGATTGTCACACCCTAAATCCAATATATGGATTGGGCACATGATACAGCCGCATATCCCCAAGAGTGTAATTCTAGAGTATATTTAAGGATTGATACATCTGAACCAAATATTTAATTTCAACAGATAAACATCCAAGACAAACCATATATTATATTTTTACTAAAAATTAAGATTATCTCAAAAATATATAGTTCAGATACATCTAGTATCATATATAGATTTAACTACTACTATCTTTCATCAAAAGTTCTAACTCAGTTCGATCTAGCTAGGTATTCTATGAGTTTGAAAAGAAAAAAAAAATAATATAAGCTAACAGTCCAGTAAGGATCTCGTAAGCATACACACACGTATGAAAGGATAGTAATTCTTCAATAAATATATCTATTGAGAAATAATGATCCAAATATCAAAAATTAACAATTGATTATTCATATGTCCATCTCAATAATAATACCAGGATGTTCACCAAATTTTAATATATAACAATTTAAATATATGCAATACCCTATCAAGAGCAACTTGGGTATACTCATCATATATAACCGAATCAGTAATTTCTATTCAACTAAGATTTCATTTCAATTGCTATTATTTTAGTTAACATTAATACTAAGCTATTATTCTTATTTATTACTTTATTATAATATATATAATATGGATTGAATTTGAATTTTCAACATTTGAACTGTTCATGGTCATGCTCTTGTCCGTAACTAACCATACTAAAATATCACGTTCTTATCTATGATGAAGCCATACTGATAAAAATATCATATTTTTGTTCGTGGTAAGATCATACTGACAAAAATATCATGTTTCTGTTCTGACGAGGCTATACTCATAAGAGTACCATGTTTCTACTCGTGGCAAATCATACTAATAAAAATACCATGTTTCTACCTATGATGAGACCATACTAATATCGTGACTAGTCCAGATACCCTGATTTTAATTCATTATGAATCACTCCTTTCATTTCATTATTCTTATTGGATTATAATTTATTTATATGTATATATTTTTTTATATAATTGACAAAATTTGAAATTATAAAAATCAAAGCTTGCAATACAATGTAAGTATACAATACCTACAATTTCGAGTATATGATGCCAAACATTTATGATTAATATAGATGGTTGTGATTAGAGATCCTTACCTCTAACAGCTAGCAAAATTCATCCAATATCAATCTGAACCGTGCACACCTAAAACATCCAATTAATCCTAAATCAACATTCGGTGCTAGAAAATTAAAAATCACTCTCTTTTCTAACTTACATGATTATGACCTAATTTTCTTAATTTCTAACATCCAATCTATCATTCTATCTTATTACAATAATCCATAATTAACTTAAGAGATTAATGGACTTTCTTAATTAGTAGGACCGAAAAGGACTCTATGTCGATCTTCTCCAACCATAAGATACTGCCCACCTATATATAAATCTAACTAAGTTAGAAAATAGGAAGTGAATAAAGTCAAGATTAGTCTTTGGTTTCAACTAATCATTAGCACAAGGACACAAGGATAGATTAAAGAAGGACACAAGATGTAGAGGAATTAAGAGAGAGACAGTAGAGGGCTTGATCCATCTTTGAGAAAAAGAGCAAAAGAACAAATAGATAACTAAGTCTATAGTTAAAAGAGAAAAGAAAAGAGAGTTATTCCTCTCTTGTGAAGAGAAAGATGGCCATATCCTCCTCTATTTGGCTACAACTTATGAGGAGGATTTCATCCTTTTTTCAAAACAGAAACTAATAAGGTGGCCTAGGTTTTACATCTTTACTTCATCACAGGCAACAAAGTCTAAGCAAATTAGCTGCTAATATAATTTCCATCCCACTTCTTTATGCGGCCAACTTGTTAATGCCAAATATAATTCCAAGTTGTTGGTTACTTATCACAAGCCTCGCCACTGTTCAGCTATTTGATCAATTCCAATGACTTGTTGGAATTGACGAGTCCATTAATATTTTTCAAGACCTTGGATATCTACTTTGCCTTTTGGTACTTGGCCTACTTATATTAATATAGATCATTAGTGCTTTGATATACATGTGGCTGATCTTATAATGGATGCTAAATCTTGGGATAGGCATCAGCTCGTAATATTTTTCTCTTCTAATATGATGATCTCTATTGAGGCTATTCCTATAGCACATGCTTTTGGTTTGATCAGCTAGCTTGGGGGCGCACTAAGCTGAATTGTATTTCTTTAGACGATGTGCAAATACCTGTACACAGTCACCTGTAGCTCACTTGAATTTCAATAGTATCTGAAAACTTTATATTCCCCAAGATTAAGATATTTTGTTGGAAAGTTTTTTGGGAAAGGCTGCCTAACAAATTATACTTCTGCTAAAAATATTCTACCTCCACCAACAAGTCTGTGATGTCTGTCAAGATGTTGAAAATTGTGCTTTTATCATTTTTACTTGATCTTTTACCAGATCTTGTTGGCAGTCGCTTACTCACATATGCTAAGTGCAATTTTATCCGTCTACTTTACCATCTTTTTTTCATTATTTGGATTCAGCCATGGTAGAACCTAGGCAGAAAGTTTTAATGGCATGCTGGCCTAGAAATTATGGTCAGTTCGCAATGCTTGAATGTTCAAATCTAAGTACATAACCCCTCTTCAACTGATTTGCCAAACTATTTCATTTCTTCATCCCCTTATACCCTCAATCTTGCACCCTATTTCTACTTCATCAAGGCACTGGGGTGGTCTTTCTTTCTAGCCATTGACTCATCTTCTAGCATTGACTCATCTTCTTGTCTCTTGCTACCCTCTCCCTTTGGAGTAATCAAGATCAACTTTATTCCTTCATCCAGCATTCCGTGGTATTGATCGATTATGTAATCTGTGATTATACTACTTCTTTAATTTTAACAAAAAACCAACAATTACATTATTCTTCAGTTCCTTATACAGTGCTTACTGCAACTTGGCTGGGCATGAAGACAGCTATTTAATAATGCAATGTCACTAAAATCTGGTTAGAAGAAGATTCTTTTACTATAGTCTCTTGGCTTTTAACCTTCTGTTTCTAGGATTCAGCATATTCCTTATTTCCAATTTATGCATGTGGAAATCTTCAACTACTTCTTTCAAAACTAGTCATATATATCGTAAGCAAACCGAGCTGCAGACTACATGGCTGCTGGAACCAAGCAGGGCCAAGTGCTTTGGTCCTCATCATGTCCACTATCGATATTTAGTTTTTCAAATATTGTAAGTTGATATTTGTGGAATTTATTTTCTTCATACATAGTAACATCATACCTAGCATGTCTGACTTACTTGACTTGCTGTATATCTGAGCCTTACCCCCATAGCATTATCACTAGCTTATTATTGTTGGCATTTTATTTCACTCATAAAATTTTGGGCCAGCTTTTCATATAGTCAAATTTGTAGGACTTTATTTAACTCATCTTCACACAGGAGTGCTGCTTTCTCTGATTTTTTTCGACCTTATATGGAGGTGTTTCCAATCACTATTATTTATTTCCTACTACATGCTTTTCACAGGCTCTTATTTGCACATTGAAATCTTCTTGGTTAAGATGCTTTATATGTTATTAAATAGGGTGCTCAGGCTCTACTAAGGCCTTGTATATCTTGAAGTTTCACAGTTCTACAATCAATAGATCCAGCCATTTTATATTCAATTTTTGCCAACTCAGGTTTGTTCACCATGCAGTGCTATATCCTCAGCCAATCATAGAAGGTCGGGATAATGCTTTACACTTGAATTCTACTATGAAAATATTTCTAAATTTATCCATTCAGATGCACCTCACAGTCACTCATTATATCTACAAAATACTAGCTTCATCATTATTTCTCTACACTTACTGCTGTTGGGGAATCAAGATATGGCTACTTTGCTCATGGCTTCATCATCCAGATACTTGCTTACGTCATAATCCACAAAGATAGGATCTTTCAATCTATATTCTTGTGCTACTTCAAACTTCGACCGCTATTCCACGTCTGTATTTAACTTAAAAGACTATAGGACTTACTTTGGACTATCAAGTTCTTCTATATATTTTTCAAAGCTATTATCAACATTTACTACTGCTGTATTATCACTGACAGGCTTGAATTTTATGGTTCTTGTAACTTGATTTTACATTTTGCTCTATCTGTTTATAGAAACTTTCTTCTCTTTTTCTACTTGTCTATGTTCCTACTTATGTTTGATCATAGGAGATTTTGATCTTTTTATTTTTAATATTGTGTAATTAGCTATTTTTCATTATATCATTCTCAATTTTTTTTAATGCACAATCTTTGGCTCCACTATTTACCAAAAAAATAAAAAAAAATTCAAGACAAGAATTTAGATTTAGGGCTTACCTATGCAGAGAATGAAGAAGAGATGGGTTGGCATCCAGCACGGAGGAAGAGAAAAAGAAGAAGAGAGAAAGAAGACATGGGTAAGAGAGAGGCGGGAGAGAGATGGAGTGCGTAAGAGATAGGGGAAGCAAGAAAAAAAGGAGAGAGAGAGCTCATGGTGTGTATGGGAAAGATAGAGATAAAAGGAGCTAGGGAGGGCATGGGAGAAAAGGAAGAGATCGTAATGGGAGGGGCATGGGGAAGGCACCAGGATTTTTATCGCATAGAACAAAGATAAATCCTCTGTTCCACTCCTACCTGATAACACTTCAATAAGCGGCTAGCCAAGTAGGCCAGCTGAGCTGGACCTTACAAAGATAATTGTTTATAGGATGCAACAGAATATCATAGGATTGCAATAGAATATCATAATATTATTATGGCATCCTATTAGTTTTGTAATTTTAATAATTATTTATAAGATATAACAGGATTCATAGGATTGTAACAAGATGTCATAATATTATTATGACATCTTGTAAATTTTTATGATATTCGATAATTATCTATAAGATGTAACATGATATCATAGTATTACAATACATATCATAATATTATTATGACGTCTTATTAGTTTTTATGACATCCTGATAATTATCTATAGGATGCTACAGAATATCATAGGATTGTAACAGGATATCATAATATTATTGAGACATAAATCTAATATCTCTATCTGATATTATGGAATCTGAAACTCCATGCAATCTTACAATTTGTTCAATATACAAACTGGCTAACTTCTCTAATGACATCCTAACTCTAAAGGGAAGAAGTGAGCTAACTTTGTCACTCGATCAATGATCATCCATACAGCATTATTATCTTTAGAAATTCTAAATAGACTCATAATAAAATCCATAATTATATGTTCCTATTTTATTGAGGAATAGAAAGAGATTGCAAAGGTCTTATAGGTCTCTAATGCTCAGCCTTTACTTGCCAATATATTAAACACTGAGCTACATGTTGTGCAATGTCGACCTTCTTCATGCCACTCCAAAAATTTTTTGTAAATCCTGATATATTCTAGTACCTCCAGGATGTTTGGTATAAGTAGAGCTATGGGCTTTTTTGAAAAATATCTTTCTTCAATTCTGAATTTTTAATGACACAAAGTCTTTGCCAAATCTTAAGAGCCATCTTTATGAATTTGAAATTCTACTTGAGCTTCAGATTCTACCAATATTTTGATCTTCTGGAGTTCTGGATCTTTACTCTGATATGCTTTAATTCTTTCAATCAAAGTAGGTTGTACTATGCAATTAGTAATTTGAAAGTTGGCATTGTATAGGTGTACTTCAATACACAACCTTTCCAAATCTACCAAGATAGTTTTCTGCGAAGTAATTAAATTGCCAATTTAGTTCATGATTTCCTACTCAAAGTATTGGCTACTACTTTTGCTTTTCTTGGTTGATAATCGATAATGAGATCATAATCTTTTAGCAACTCCAACCATTTTTCTACCTTAAATTCAATTCTTTTTGGATAAATATATATTTCAAACACTTATGATCAGTATAAATCTTGCAAGGCTCTCCATATAATAATATCTCATATTTTTAGAGCAAAAACTACAGCTGCTAATTCTAAATCATAGATGGGATAATTCTGCTCATAGTATTCAGTTATCTGGAGGCATAAACAATTATTTTTCATTTGTATCAAGACATAGCCTAGGCCCTTCCAAGAACGTCGCTATACATAGTGAAACCTCCCATTCCAGATGGAATGATCAATATTGAGCTATCATCAATTATTTTTAATTCCTAGAGCTCTGCTTACACTCCTTGTCCATTCCAATTTCATTCGTTTTTAATTAGACGAGACAAAGGCATAGCAATACAAGAAAATCCTTCAATAAATCTATGATAATAGCCAGCTAATCTCAAAAAACTATGTACTTTAGATACATTAGTAGGATGATTCTATTCAGCTACTGCTTCTATTTTTTTGGATCAATAGAAATATCATTTTGGATGTCACATGCCCAAGGAAGGCGACACTGTCGAGCTAAAATTTATACTTTTGGAGCTTTGCATAAAATTTCTTTTCTCTAAGAATTTGCAACACTATCCTTAAATGTCCTCATGTTTTTGTGGATTCTTCGAATTGATCAAAATATCATTAATGAATACTGACAAATTGGTTTAGATAGAGTTTGAATATTCTGTTCATCAGATCCAAAAGGTTACAGATGCATTAGTCAATCCAAAAGGTATGACCAAAAATCATAATGTCCATATCTTATTCTAAAAGCTTTCTTAGACACATCACTAGCCTTAATCTTTAATTGATGATAGCCAGAACGAAGGTCAATTTTTAAAAAAACTTGTGCTTCCTATAACTGATCAAACGGATCATCAATTTTCAGCAAGAGATATTTGTTTCTTATTATTATCTTATTCAACTCTCGATAATCAATACAAAGCTGAAAGCTTCGATCTTTCTTCACAACTAGTGCGGGAGCATCCCAAGAGATACATTGGGCCAGATGAAGCTTTATTCAATAATTCTTGCAATTGTTCCTTCAACACTTTTAATTCAATAGAGCCATTTTCTATAAGGAGTCTTAAATATGAATCAGTTCTTGAAACCAAATTGATATAAAACTTAATCTCCCCTCTAGAGTAACCCTAGAGGTTCCTTAAGAAAAACATCAAAAAAATTTTTTAACTAAAATATCCTCTAGCTTCTATTTCTTTTGTCGAGTATCTCTTACTGCAGCTAAAATCCTTCACATCCCTTCCTCAGAACTTCCTAACTTATAGATGGATACTAACTTTAATGGAAAATTTGATCCTCTATCGGTGAAGCTAAATTTTGGTTGGCTTGGAATATGAAAGTTCATTATTTTCTTAAAACAGTCTATAGTAGCATGATATGCAGCTAACCGATCCATATCAAAGATTAAATCAAAATCTCTCATCTTCAATGCTAGTAGGTCAACCACCATTTCTCTATCTATAATACTAAGGGTGTAAGATTTGCAAAAAGAATCCACTACAATAGTATCACTACTCAGAGTAGAGACTCCTAAATCAAACTCAAATGGCACAGATAGAATCTCACTATTCCTCTAATAAAATTAGCTGATATAAAAGAATGTGTAGCATCAGGATCAAACAGAACATGAGCATAATTAGATGATATCTTGATCATACATATTTCACATTCTCAATTGTAACTATAATTCTAACTTATTGAGTTTCTATATGGGATCTACTAATCAAATATAATAAAAGAAAAATAGCATTAGTAAATACATGTTACTATAGAATTGGAGCATTTGCATCCTATTAAGTACATCAACTCTCCCTTCATCCTCCTTGTTGTGGTCTTGATTGAGAAGCTTGACTAGTTGGAATGCCTATGTAGGTTGATACTTTAGTCATACCATAAGCTCCCTCCTCTTAGACATACATTTGCTTTATAGCCTGACTGGCCACAATTATAACATACCCCTACAAATCCTATACAATCTCTTATAAAGTAAGATCCTCCACACCTATGGCATTGGAGAACATATGAGGGCAGCCTTCTATCTCTTGAAATCATAGTGACTGGCCTCTTGTCCCTTGATTCAACCATCCTGCTATTTTGACCTTGAGGACCACTCAGTCTAGTCGTCTGTTTCAATATTCCATTTTTTTTTACTTGGTATCTGATGTATTGTATTTTTATAGTAATTATTATTATTAGTTTTTAATGATTTTGATGAAATTGGTATAATAATTAACTAAATAAATGTAAGAACCTGATATGTTTTATGTCAATTGCAGGTAATTGAGCCAAGTCACACCTAATTGGGCTTAACCATATTTTAAAGGTCAAATTAAGTGAAATTGGTTGAGTCTGATTCAGTAGGGTTTGTCATCCAGAGTCATCAGGTCTTGCATCAAAATCAGAGTCCACCTCAAAGCAGAATAACCAAATCAAGATATCAATGGACCCCACACCTTATCCTTTTTGGCATCATCAGTCAGAAAAGAAACTAGAGGTGCAGGAAATAAATCATGCAGTTAATCTCTCCCATCTAGTCAACCAATCTAAATTCTGGATATTTTGGTGTGAGGACCCCTAAAAGGCAAGCTACAGGACTCCAAATTGAGCAAGATTAGATCCTACAAAATTTTGAGAGAAGCAAGAAAGGAACATAATTTACAGAATTAAATTTGAATTCCAGATGAGGTGGCTACAGTAAGTTGAAGTTGGTAACAATGTTGGACACAACAAGAAACACCCGATACATCCAGATTCTTCTTAGTGTTTCTTGGCACAAAGATCTGATATGGCAACCAATTTTGGGTGGCAAAGAGCTATCTTGAAAAAAATTAAATGAAAAAAAATCAGAGTCCAAACTAATTCTGCATGAGGAGCAAACTTAGAAAGAATTGGAATCAATTCTTGAAAAACTTGATTTGGGCAGCCGAAATCTTACTTTGTTTTGCAGATTTTGTGGATCCAGGAAGGAAAAAATTCTTCTTCTCTAATTAACCATGCCTCCTTTCCTTCTTTTACTATAGAAATCATAATAAAATCAAAAAATTTGGGAAGCATAAGGAGTAGATGGCTGGTGGTTGCTTAAAACCTATCCAAAGGAGGAGAGATTCTATACCAAATAGAAAGAATGATATATAGAATAAAATTATGAAAAAAAATACCACCTTAATCCTAGCCCTAGCCCTATTTAAGGATCGAAAAACACCAGCAAAAGGGAGAGGAGAATCATCTTTGAAAGCTAGAAATCAAGCAAGGAGAGTTTGGAGTATTTGGAAGATTTGAAGAGAAGATTCATTCGGCTCTGCAATTCCTTCAGAATTTTTAATTCTTTCTCTTGTTTACTTTGAATTTATTTTTTAGAACTCATTGTTAGGATGATTTTGGAGTTTTATTCAAGCAAACTTAAGTTTGATTTTGATATGATGAAAAGCGAAATTTCTAGCTAGGGTACCTGATGTAGCTTGGATTTAATTTCAATTCCAAAATTTGTATTAATTTTCTTTGTTAATGTAATTGTTTGTTATTTATACTTAATACTTTTAAGTATTATTATCTTTAGTACTTGATTGATTTCGATTTATAATTGATACTGAGAAGGAAGATTATAAATTGGAGTTAATAACAAATATCATAGAAATAATAATTGGAGCGGGAGCAGAAGATTTGACCTGTGGGATCTTGAAAATAATCACTGTGCTTATTGAACTAATTGAAATCTATTTTACTATTGAAAGATAGATTATAGATTTTAATTAGTATATTTAATAAGACTCGAGAGAGATTATTAAATAATTTAAGATTATTTATCCTTGCATTAATAATTAAATTTAGATTATTAATCGAAATAGCTGGAATTGATAATTGGTCTAAGTAAAATCAGATATACCCTAGTGCTTTATCAATCAAATTTTGATTCAGCTTTCATTGAGTTCTTTAGAGTTAATTTTATTTTTCACTGTCATTCAATTTCGATCGTTTAGATATTAGTAAAATTAGCATTCATTTTTGATAATTAAACTCAGTCCTCATGGAAACGATCTCTTATTTATCATTATATTACTTGAGCGATTTCGTGCACTTGCGAAATAGGCTATCAAGTTTTTGGCGCCGTTGCGGGGACTGGTGCTTTAATATCAAGAATAGTTGATTTTACTAGTAATCTAGATATTTATTTCTTAGATATTTATAAAAAAAAAATTACTGATATTTCATAACGCTTAACTAATATAGTATAACCAAAAATATTTAAAAAAAAAAATCAAACTTGATTGGACATCTTGTTTCTTTGCATTGCATCTCCATAATTAACTTTAAGGGCACTTAACCCATTAATCAGATAAGGTGGGGATTTGATCACCCTTCCTTAGCCCAAAAATCACATCCTTCATTCTGCATAATCTAGACCTTAATCTAAAATCAATTAAACATTAGCCCTAGGATATTCGAGCTCAATAGGACAAGAAAGCCCTAAAGTTAGACCGGGTTCGAATTGATTAATTGCTCGGTGTCTAAGGCAAGTGGTTTAAGAAGGTGGTTTTCAATTGGTTCCGTTGTCTGACCTGACCAACTCAGTTGGTGTCTAAGGAAAGCAACAAGCAGGGGACCTCCCACATCTTACACTTACCTGGCCGAGACAGTTAGTCAGTTTTGGGCTTGGAGTGCTTGAAGACGATCTTGGAACAGTTAGGAGCTGTCTAGATCTAGGTTAACCCTAGGATAGAAAGTTCATTTTGTGCTAACTTGTTTGCCATTAAAATTTAAACCTAATTAAAATACTCTTCTCTTTCATCTCTAGATTTAGGACTCCTTAGGACTCATTTCTAGAACTCTTTTTTCTCTCTTTCTTCTTCTCTCTTCTCTTAAAAAAAATAAAATAAAAAAATAAAATAAAAAAAGGGATAATAATCTTTCAAAATTACAACTCGAAAAAGAGAATCGGGTCGACTTGTGAGAATTGAATCAAACTCCATTTCAAGTCAAGAAATTGAACGCACTTGTAAACAAAATATTAAAGCAGTCAGAGAAGGAAAGAAATCTGAGGTAAAAGTAGATCCAGAAATGGCTGAAGATCCAAGAAGAGAAGTAATCCTAGTAGGGAATAATGAGGTTGCTAGAGAGGCAAACCCCAGGGCACTGCGGGATTATGCTATGCCTACCGTGAATGGAGCTTCATCTAGCATCACAAGACCACCTGTGCAAGCAAACAACTTTGAGATCAAGCCTGCTTTGATCCAAATGATCCAGACAGCGGTTCAGTTTGGAGGATTGCCCAATGATGACCCAATGCGCACATTGCAAACTTCTTGGAGATATGTGATACCCTTAAGCATAATAGAGTGTCAGATGATGCAATTCGGCTAAGATTGTTCCCGTTTTCACTTAGAAACAAAGCTAAAGCATGGTTACAGTCTCTTCCTGCTGGCTCGATCACCACTTGGAATGACTTAGCACAAAAAATTTTGGCAAAATTCTTTCCACCTGCTAAGACTGTCAAGTTGAGGACTGACATCCAAAACTTCGTGCAATTCGATATGGAGACCTTATATGAAGCCTGGGAAAGGTTCAAGGATTTGCTTAGGAGGTGTCCACACCATGGGCTGCCTAAATGGTTGGTTGTGCAAACCTTCTACAATGGGCTGAACAACCATACCAGAATTAATATTGATGCTGCTGCTGGAGGTTCATTGATGGGAAAGTCGCTTGATGAGGCCTATGATCTTTTGGAGGAAATGGCCAACAACAATTACCAATGGCCCAATGAGAGAAACATGGCGAGGAGACCTGCTGGGATTCATGAGATAGACGCTATTACTGCACTCAATGCAAAGGTAGACACTCTTTTCAAAAAATTAGATCATTTGTCTATTAATGCTATCAATACTTGTGTGCAGACCTGTGAGATGTGTACTGGGCAACATGCTACTCGAGATTGCCCGATTGACAGCTCATTCATGCCTCCAGTACAAGAACAAGTGCAATATGTGGCAAACCAAGGAAGGCAACAGAATAATCCATACTCAAACACCTACACGCCTGCCTGGAAGAACCATCCAAATTTTTCTTGAAGAAATCAACAGCAACAACAGAATCATCAGAATAGAGGACCACCTGATTTTCCACAGCAAGAAAAGAAGTCTAACCTGGAAGAATTGGTTGCAACTCTCACCAAGGCCACTACTGATTTCATAGGTGAAACTAAGGCAAACTTTCAAAACCAGCAAGCTGCCATTAAAAACTTGGAAATACAAATGGGACAGTTGGCCAACATGATAGCTAACAGAACTCAAGGGTCATTGCCTAGCCATACTGAAACGAACCCGAAGGAGCATGTGAAGACAATTACCTTGAGGAGTGGAAAACAACTAGGGGAACAACAAGGGAAAGAGCCTGTTAAAGAACAAGTAAAGGAACAAACTCAAGAAGAGACTATGGTCAAAGAGAAGCTAAAAGAGAAAAAGAAGAGCCAGTAAAGCCCTACAATCCACCAGTTCCTTTTCCTCAAAGGCTCAAGCAAAGTAAGGATGACAAGAACTTTCTGAAGTTTTTGGAGGTCTTCAAGAAACTACACATAAATATTCCATTTGCGGAGGTATTAGCTCAGATGCCTAGCTATGCCAAATTCTTGAAGGATATCCTTTCCAAAAAGAGAAGGCTAGAGGACCATGAGACAGTCATGCTCACCGAAGAGTGCAGTACAATCATTCAGAACAAGTTGCCATCAAAATTAAAGGATATAGGGAGTTTTACAATTCCATGCAATATTGACAATATCGAATTCACTAAAGCATTGTGCGATTTAGGTGCTAGCATTAACTTAATGCCTTTATCTGTTTTCAGGAAGCTTGGACTAGGGGATGTGAAACCGACCAGTGTCTCATTACAACTAGCTGATCGATCAGTGACATATCCTAAAGGCATAGTGGAGGATGTATTAGTCAAGGTGGATAAATTTATCTTCCCAATGGATTTCATTGTCTTGGATATGGAGGAAGATAGAGAGGTTCCTTTGATATTGGGACGTCCATTCCTTGCAACTGGCAAGGCACTTATAGATGTCCATGAGGGTAAGCTTACTTTAAGAGTGGGACAAGAAAAGGTAATTTTTAACATGCTTAATTCTTCTAAATATCCTCTTGAGAATGATGAATATTTTAGATTAGATGTGATTAATAAATTTGTTAGTGAAATAATTGATAATTCTGAATATGACTTGATTGATGGTGTTAAAAATAAACAGCATGTTGATGTATTAAATGATGTTGAGAAAATAAGGATTCAGTAGAGGCTAAGCCAAACCCCAAGCTTGAGCTTAAGCAGCTCCCTTCTCACTTAAGATATGCATTCTTGGGAGACTCATCTATTTTTCCTGTCATTATATCTGCTCATTGTCTGCTGAACAAGAGAAAAAATTATTGCATGTGTTGAACAAGCATAAGAAAGCACTAGGCTGGTCTATTGATGATATTAAGGGAATTAGTCCCAGTATATGCATGCATAAAATTTTAATGGAAGAAAACTACAAACCTTCAATTGAGCATCAACTAGGTTAAATCCTAATATGAAGGAAGTAGTTAGAGCTGAAGTAATGAATTACTTGATGCAGGAATTATCTACCCTATTTCTGATAGTAGTTGGGTGAGTCCTGTTCAAGTAGTTCCTAAGAAAGGGAGATGACTGTTATTAAAATAATAAAAATGAGCTGATACCCACTAGAACAGTCACTGGTTGGCGTGTGTGTATTGATTATAGGAAGTTAAACAAAGCCACACGAAAGGACCATTTTCCTTTGCCTTTTATTGACCAGATGCTTGAGAGATTGTCCGGATATCCCTTCTACTATTTTTTAGATGGTTATTCAGGATATTTTTAAATTCTATTGTACCTGAGGATCAAGAAAAAACTACATTTACTTTCCATATGGAACATTTGCATATAGGAGAATGCCATTTGGGTTATGTAATGCACCTGCAACTTTTCAAAGATGTATGATGTCTATATTCTCTATATGGTTGAAAAATTCATTGAAATCTTTATGGATGATTTTTCAATTTTTGGTCCTTCTTTTGATATGTGTTTGACTAACCTCTCCCAAGTTCTACAGCTTGTGAAGAAACTAATCTTGTGTTGAACTGGGAGAAATGTCATTTTATGGTGCAGGAAGGAGTAGTTTTAGGCCATAAGATTTCATCTAGAGGGATAGAAGTAGACAAAGCAAAGGTGGAGGTCATTGAAAATTACCACCACCAACATCTGTTAAAGGAGTGAGGAGTTTCTTAGGGCATGCTGGCTTCTATAGAAGATTTATAAAAGACTTCTCTAAAATTACCAAACTCTTTGTAATTTATTGATCAAGGATGCACCTTTTAAAATTACTGATGAGTGTTTGGTTGCTTTTAACAGGTTAAAGAGAGAATTAATCTCAGCTCCTATCATCACTGCACCTGACTGGAATCTACCATTTGAACTCATGTGTGATGCAAGCGACTATGCTATAGGAGCAGTCTTGGGACAAAGAAAGGAGAATAGACTTCATGTGGTGTACTATGCGAGTCGAATACTGAATAATGCACAGTTGAACTATGCCACCACAGAGAAAGAGTTGCTCGCCATTATTTTTGCTTTTGATAAATTTAGCCATATCTTATAGGAGCAAAAATAATAGTTTATACTGATCACTCAGCAATTAAATATTTACTTGAAAAGAAGGATGCGAAACCGAGACTAATTCGTTGGGTGTCTTATTGCAGGAATTTGACTTGGAGATTAGGGACAAGAAAGGAGCAGAAAATCTTGTAGCAGATCACTTGTCTCGGTTAGAGTTAAGTAAAGAAATTGAGAACACTGAGGTACCCATTAATGAGTCATTCCCTGATGAGCAATTATTTGCATTACTCACATCTAGTACACCTGGTATGCTGATATTGTTAATTTTAAGGCATGTGATATTATTCCTCCGGAATTTAATTACCAGTAAAAAAAATTTTTACATGATGCAAAATATTATTTTTGGGAGGATCCATATTTATATAAGTATTGTCCAGATCAGCTTATTAGAAATGTGTGCCTGATAATGAAATTAAAAATATTTTAAAACACTGCCATTCATTAGAGTGTGGAGGCCATTTTGGACCCAACAAAACAGCTGCTAAAGTATTACAGTGTGTTTTTATTGGCCTAACCTGTTTAAAGATGCTATTGCTTTTGTTTCTTCTTGTGACCGATGTCAAAGAACTGAAAATATTTCTTTTAGACAGGAAATGCCACTAACCAATATCCTTGAAGTAGAACTGTTCGATGTGTGGGGATTAGATTTTATGGGGCCTTTTCCACCTTCTCATTCAAATCAATACATCCTGGTGGCGTGGATTATGTATCCAAATGGATTGAGGCAGTAGCACTTCCCTCTAATGATGCAAGAGTGTGCTCAAGTTCTTAAAGAAATACATATTCACACACTTTGGTATTCCAAGAGCTATCATCACGGATGGAGGTAAGCATTTTTGTAATCGTTATTTGGATTCTCTATTGACAAAATACGGTGTTACTCATCGTGTAGGAACACCATATCATCCTCAAACAAGTGGACAAGTAGAGATCTCCAACCGTGAAATTAAAAGAATATTGGAGACTACTGTCAACTCATCAAGAAAGGACTGGTCCCTAAAATTAGATGATGCGTTATGGGCATATAGAACAGCATTCAAAATGCCAATTGGGATGTCCCCGTATCGTCTAGTTTATGGAAAAGCATGCCATTTACCTGTGGAGCTAGAGCATCGAGCTTACTGGGCAACTAGGTTGCTAAATTTCAATATGGAAGCTGCTGGGGAGAAAAGGTTATTACAGCTTAATGAACTTGATGAGTTCCGCCTCCATGCATATGAAAATGCAAGAATTTACAAGGAGAGAACGAAAAGATGGCATGACAACATATTGTGAGGCTGAATTCCAAGCAGGACAAAAGGTGTTGCTGTATAACTCCGTCTAAAGCTATTTCCAGGCAAGCTCCGGTCTAGGTGGTCAGGTCCATTTGAGATTATACAAGTTTTTCCACATGGAGCTGTTGAGCTGAAGAGTGGTGATAGGACCTTCAAGGTCAATGGGCAAAGGTTGAAGGAATACATAGATGGAGGATTTGAGCAACCAAAAACCTCCATATCACTGACATAATGCATTGGGATAGTCAAGCTAACGACTATAAACTAGCGCTTCTTGGGAGGCAACCCAAGCAAAATTTTTTTATTTTCTTTATTTTTTGAGTCAATTTTAATCCTCACTATATTTTCAAGGTTTGAATGGACGTTGTTCACTTTTTGTAGGCACATTGAAGAAGACAAGAGAGATGAAATGACTGAGGACGAGTTGCAAACTCGCACAAGCGCATAGGCACGCTACAAAGGGGAGTACCCTAACCTTTAAGAATGCCTTGCTATAATATGTATTGTGATGATGATCTTGTCATTGAGCACAATGTCCAATTCAGATTTGGGGGTGCATTTGCATGAGCATTTCGTGTTAATAATATAGGATTGCCATTATGTTTGCATCTTTATCTTTATTTTTTAATAAAATTTAATTAAAAAAAAATGGAATGTTGATTCATTGATCACTTGTAAGGATATAGAGGGGGACAATTTTACTTTTGTGTTATTGTTTGGCTATCTTAGCTTTAAATTTGGAAGTCAAATTCAGGGATTGACTTTTTAAACTTGTAAATACTTAAATAAAATCTCGTATAGGAGATAGTTACTTTGCTTCGCCAATCCTATTTGTGAGCTTTGTTGCAATAAAATGTAGACAATTTACTTGGGAGAAATGATATAGGCATTCCTTTGGCATACCCTTTTTGACCCCTTGTATTTTCTTTTCATCCTATCTCATATCTACTGTTCATATTTTTTGAGAATAAATTGATTATAATGGTTAGAGCATACTGAATTTTTAGTTTTCTTCCATTCAAAAAAAAAAAAAAAAAGCAAATCTACTCCGCTGTTTCAAGTTGCCTAGTAACTAGGAGCATTCATGAGCCCCATGTTTGCTTTTACGTCAAACAGTGACTTGAATTATGAGTATGCAAAGCACTTTGAGTATATGACTTGCTGAGTAACCGGGTGCCTTCATCCCAATGTCGGTATTCGCGTAAAAAGGCAAATGATGACTTAAGGAAGAGTGCCAAAGTGTATAGGCTGTTCTAAAATATAAAATAAAATAAATAAAGGAAGGGATGTAAAGTATAAGTAATTGAGTATGCTCTGATTTATTGTGGTTGATTTATTTTCACTTATGTGACCATAACCATCATTCTTGTTGCTTGCTTTCCATTTTTTAACCCGAAAAAGTCCTATTGATCTCTTGAGTACGTTGTTTGCACTATTGGAGATGGGCTGATAGGATTTTGCATTCAGGATTGGATGTTTGAACCGAATTATTTTATTAAAACCTAAAGGAAGCAGGGTAGCTATTGATTGTGCGTAATTTTGTTTGAGTATGAATGAGTTTGGAATAGTTAGCTTGTGGGTTTGCCTTTCGATTTTGGGTTGAGGTGGTTAAGCCATGGCATTTGGGTATTACTCCTTTGTGTCTAGATGGATTTTGAGTATATTAATGTTAAATAAAGTTTTTAGCATTAATTTTTTGAGATTCTTCATTTTTGATTTGGACTTTTCTTTTGCTTGGGGACAACCAAAAACTTAGGTTTGGGGTATTTGATGTATTGCATTTTTATAGTAATTATTATTATTAGTTTTTAATAATTTTGATGAAATTGGTATAATAATTAACTAAATAAATATAAGAACCTGATATGTTTTATGTCAATTGCAGGTAATTGAGCCAGGTCACACCTAATTGGGCTTAACCATATTTTAAAGGTCAAATTAAGTGAAATTGGTTGAGTCCGATTCAGCAGGGTTTGTCATCCGAGTCATCAGGTCTTGCATCAAAATCAGAGTCCATCTCAAAGCAGAATAACCAAATCAAGATATCAATGGACCCACACCTTATCCTTTTTGGCATCATCAGCCAGAAAAGAAACTAGAGGTGCAGAAATAAATCAAGCAGTTAATCTCTCCATCTAGTCAACCAATCTAAATTCTGGATATTTTGGTGTGAGGACCCCTAAAAGGTAAGCTACAGGACTCCAAATTGAGCAAGATTAGATCCTACAGAATTTGAGGAAGCAAGAAAGGAACATAATTTACAGAATTGAATTTGGATTCCAGATGAGGTGGCTACAGTAGGTTGAAGTTGGTAACAATGTTGGACACAACAAGAAACACCCGATACACCAGATTCTTCTTAGTGTTTCTTGGCACAAAGATCTGATATGGCAACCAATTTTGGGTGGCAAAGAGCTATCTTGGAAAAATTAAATGAAAAAAATCAGAGTCCAAACTAATTCTGCATGAGGAGCAAACTGAGAAAGAATTGGAACCAATTCTTGGAAAACTTGATTTGGGCAGCCGAAACTTACTTTTTTGCAGATTTTGTGGACCAGGAAGGAAGAAATTCTTCTCCTCTAATTAACCATGCCTCCTTTCCTTCTTTTACTATGGAAATCATAATAAAATCAAAAATTTGGGCAGCATAAGGAGTAGATGGCTGGTGGTTGCTTAAAGCCTATCCAAAGGAGGAGAGATTCTATACCAAATAAAAAGAATGATATATAGAATAAAATCATGGAAAAATACCACCTTAACCCTAGCCCTAGCCCTATTTAAGGATCTAAAACACAGCAAAGGGAGAGGAGAATCATCTTTGAAAGCTAGAAATCAAGCAAGGAGAGTTTGGAGTATCTGGAAGATTTGAAGAGAGGATTCATTCGGCTCTGCAATTCCTTCAGAGTTTTTATTCTTTCTCTTGTTTACTTTGAATTTATTTTCTAGAACTCATTGTTAGGATGATTTTGGAGTTTTATTCAAGTAAACTTGAGTTTGATTTTGATATGATGAAAAGCTAAATTTCTAGCTAGGGTACCTGATGTAGCTTGGATTTAATTTCAATTCCAGAATCTTGTATTAATTTTCTTTGTTAATGCAATTGTTTGTTATTTGCACTTAATGCTTTTAAGTATTATTATCTTTGGTACTTGATTGATTTCGATTTATAATTGGTACTGGGAAGGAAGATTATAAATTGGAGTTAATAACAAACATCATAGGAATAATAATTGGAGCGGGAGCAGAAGATTTGACCTGTGGGATTTTGAAAATAATCACTGTGCTTATTGAACTAATTGAAATCTATTTTACTATTGGAAGATAGATTATAGATTTTAATTAGTATATTTATAAGACTCGGGAGAGATTATTAAATAATTTAGGATTATTTATCCTTGCATTAATAATTAAATTTGGATATTAATCGGAATAGCTGGAATTGATAATTGGTCCAAGTGAAATCAGATATACCCTAGTGCTTTATCAATCGAATTTTGATTCAGCTTTCATTGAGTTCTTTAGAGTTAATTTATTTTCATTGTCATTCAGTTCGATCGTTTAGATATTAGTAAAATAGCATTCATTTTTGATAATTAAACTCAGTCCTCGTGGGAACGATCTCTTATTTATCATTATATTACTTGAGCGATTTCGTGTACTTGCGAAATGGCTATCATATATGATGGTTCTTTGCGCGAGAATTATTAACAAAGAGATTTTATTTAGATATAAAATACCTTTTAAATCTTATAAATTATGAATTTAATCTAGATCACGTCTAACAAATTTATGATTAAAGATAGATCTACACGAATTAGGACAATCTTTGCACGTTAAACCTTACAGTAGGACAACCTACAGTTCGTGATTGATCTGAAAATTTTAATTTCAGATTTAATAATTAGATTATAAATTAGATCTAATTTAAGAAATAATCTAAGCATGTATAAATAATCATGTAATAAACAACCTGGCTCTGATATCAATTGAAGGAACTAGATCTAGGGTTTCAAGATTAGATCTTGAAACTTTTACAAAATCAGACAGTGCAAGACTAAAATAAATCATAATTTATCTTATAAAATTAGAGAATCCCTAGATCTAAGATCCTATTACATGATTATTATATGGCATTAAGTCAGAAATTAAAATATAAAGAGCAAGAACTACATGTTGATTATATCAACATGTTTCTATACTACATTTAATGTATGTAAAATATAATAGATCAGATCTATTACCTTGCAAGTTAGACATTCTAACTTTGCTGATCCGGGCTTGAGGATGATGTTGTGAGCCGTACATACATTCGATCTCTAGGAGTCATCCACACGAGCCCACGAATCACGATCAGAAGTCCTGGTCCAGAAAATCAGCACAGTATGCTAGTACTGCGCTGATCCTTCTTCGACGGTCGATCAGATACCTCCTTCTTCTTGATTTGGACTCTTCTAAAAATAAAAAGTAGGAGGAGTTTTAGATGAGACACTCTCAGAAAACTTACAGATGGAGAAAGAAAAGAGATGAACCCAGCAACTCTAGAAGAAGACCCTCTTCTTCTTCTCTTTGCTCTAACCCAGACACCTAGTCTTATGTCTATTAGATCTCCATGCCCCAAGACTTTTATCCTTGTTTTTTGGTTGCCCCAAAGATCTCTTAATTCTTTACAATCCATGAAAATTTTATGAGGAAATTCATTTTGAATAGAGAGATATGAAGAGTCCTTATCTAGGTCAAATACCTAGTCAAGGATTATCCAAACAAGGCAAGATAAGGGGTGCCCAACTCTTGGGCGTCCTCTCCTTCTTTTTCTGTCATGGACCACCAGCAAAGGGTGCATATTACGTACCATAAAATCTATAAAAATATCAAAAAAAATTTGGATAAAATCTATGCCATAAGGAAAGAGTTTTGGTTTCCTAAAACTCTATCTCATAGAATTTGGAATCCAAACTAATTCCTACTTTTACTTGATCCACAACTACATTCCATGTAACAAAGAAAAAGAGAAAAGTTTTAGGCATGCATGATGACTTGGGAGAGAGGTTTTGTCGCATAAAATAAGAGAGAGTGGGTGTGGGATAAGAGAGAGTGGGCGTGGGGGGCTAAGGTGGCGTAAGGTGGAATCCTAGTCTTACTAGAATTCAATCTATGACTTATTCAAATTTGGTTTCTCAAATCAAATCAAACCAAAATTAAATCAACAATTAATTACATTCTTAACCCAATTAAGAGTCTAATTTAATCAGATTAAATTAGATTTAAATTAGATTTAATTTTTTAATCAAATTAGAAATTAGGTTGACCCAAGTCCTATTTGAACTAGGACTAGTTTTTTCTTGCACTTGACTTATCCAATAAACCAATTGGATTTGATCCAATCAAGTCCAAACAAAATTTAATTAAATCATATTTAATTAAACTTAATCTCAATCTATTGACTTAATCAAATTAAGTCAATTAGCAATCGAATTGCTAATCGATCCTCCTGCAACACTTGCACTAGGTTAAATGTCAATTGCATTGATCATTTAACCCTAGAACGATTCTTAATCATTGATCAACCATTCGATCAAATCATAAACTCTAATGTGTGTGACCTCATAGGTCCAAACCTAAGTCAGTAGTATAGAAATAAATTTTTGTACCAATCGAAGTGATCATCTAGCAATGATACCTGATGGTCGGATAGGTCGAATGTGTAGAACAACATCCTTAGAACCCATGTAGATATAGTTTCCATATGATTCATCCCTTTGACCAAAATGCTCATAGGATACCTCAGAGTTCAACTGTCAACTCTGATTAGGTTGTCCACATTGTATTATAAAATATCAAATCTATCTGATGGATTATCCTGGTTAAGATTTTGTTAAATTGAAATACAGCGACTCATTCTTCTCCAACTCTTAGAGTGATCAATCCCATCTCGATCACACTCTGACTTCTACTTGACTGTGTCCAGAAGTCTTCCGTCACTGAATTAGAAATTCAGTTAGTTCAGTATCAAAGCACAGTGAGTTGCTTACAAGTCATTGAGATGATCTCAGGTCTAAGAGACACTTATACCTATATCCCATCAGAGACATTCTCGACAGCAAAATCTCTGGAGTTGGTCACGTTCAATAATGATGAACCCTTACATCTCATCTGTATGCCATACCAGTATCTTCACACTCTTTGGTTAAGAGGACAACCAACCCATATGACCTACAGCGATCTATGCTCGATAGAGGCTGTCATCCTTATTAACAGCCTATCATTTGATCGTGAACAGTTTTAAGGACTAATCGGTAAATCTTCTTTTTATCGAACCTAAATAGTCCTAAGAACTTCATCACAACAATAGAGTTCATTAAAAGATGAAAACTTGTGATAAAAATATCAAAAATATATTTTATTTATTAATAAATCAATTACAATACAAGGTTGCTCAACTGTCAACAGGTTGACGATTGATTTTTGGGACATATTTCTCAACAGTTCATCCCCGGGATTGAACCTGAATCTCATGTGTAGTGCTAGCTAGACATAGTCAACTCTTCAATCCTGTTGATCGATAACTTAATTCTCAATCAAGTTAGCTTATGTTGCTCCTAGATTGATTTTGATGATTACAAAGCAGATTGAAGGGATACAAATAATTTTAAAATGAAAAAGTCCTTATGCTCTTCAAGGGCAAAATCATAATTTCACTAAAATTCTGATTTGATAGTATCATTTGATAGAACAAATGATTTGTAAACTATTGGTAAAATTTCATTGTATTTGGACTTATATTTTTGAAGTTATGAAGGTTTGAAGTGCATGAGTCGACTCATGAGTCAACTCATGGCACTGTGAGCTGATTGGCACGCAAAAATTTCCATGGCACGCTGGATTTTTGACTTGGCACGACCTGTGAGTCGACTCATGAGTCGACCCACAAGGCATGAGTCGACTCATGAGTCGACCTCTGCTGATTTGAGCCGAAAAATCCAGAAATCAGACCTTCTGGTCTGTGCAACAGAAGTCGACTCATGAGTCGACTCCTGATGCATGAGTCGACCCCTGCGACGGAAAATGTCAGCAACGGCTATTTTTTTGCCCGTTTTAATTGCCATTTATGCTTCCTAAAATTGCTCTAATGGCTCTTTATCTACCTAAATTATTTTCTCTTGCTTCTAATGCTATAAAATGCTTAAAATGATGAAAGAAATTGCAGTTTAAATAGCAGATCAAATTGAAGAGAAATAGAAGAAGATCAATCGGCAGATCAAAGAGAGAAGAACAGAAGAGAGGATCCGAAATTTGCAAGAAAAAGCCTGAGATCAACGAAAAATCCAAAAAGAAAAAGAGAGAGGATCCACAATATACCAGAGAGAGTGTGAAAGAGAAAAGCAAGAGCTTTCAAGGAGAGAATCTTCACGCCTAGTGTTCAACCTTGATCTAGAGATCTTTCAAAGCTTTCAAGAGATCTTCAATCAACAATCAACCTCTTCTCAAGCATTCAAGCGTTCATCCACTTTGAGAAAATCTGAAAAAGGGGTTCTTCATTTGAGTAAAGCTTTTATTATTATATTCGCTCATTTAAGGAGCTGTTATTGTATTAATCTGTGCTCAAAATTTTCTAACTCTTTGTGAGTTTTTGTTCTTGTTTTTGGAGGATTTCCAAAACAAGGAAAGGTTGATCCGAACCTGAAATCGGAGTGTTTTGGGTTTACTTGTACCCGGGAAACAAGTGATCTAGCTTGGGATAGCTAGTGTCGGAGTTTCCGACGTTTTGTATTCGGGTTGAATACAAAGGATAGTGGATTGAAATTCAAGTAGGATCTTGGAGAGTGGATGTAGGTGCAAGGTTAGCACCGAACCACTATAAATCCTTTGTTTGTGGTGTGCTTTATCGCTTTATCTTTATTTTTTATTATATCCTTGCAATACTGCTTTAGGTAATTAATATTGATTTAAAGTCTTTGTTTTGTTCTTCATAAGTAATCAGTTGGGCTTAAAATTTTTAGAAACCCAATTCACCCCCCCCTCTTGGGTTGCATAGCTGGGCAACAAGTGGTATCAGAGCCGGTGCTCTAGCCCTTCTTTGATCTAACAATCAAAGAGCCAAAGATCTATGGCAACCCATGTCGGTATTTCTCTAGCCGAGGGGCAATCAACAAACCGACCTCCACTTTTCAATGGGTCTAATTACACCTATTGGAAAGCTCGGATGAAGATTTTCATACAAGCACTCGACTATGATATGTGGAGTATCATAGTGAATGGTCCTCACACACCCACCAAGATTATAGATGGTGAGGAATCAACCAAACCCGAGAAAGAATGGGATGAGGTTGACAAGAAATTGGCACAATTAAATGCCAAAGCCATGAATGTTCTTTATTGTGCACTAGATGCAAGTGAATTTAATCGCATTTCTACTTGTGCATCTGCTAAAGAAATATGGAATAGGTTAGAAGTAACCCATGAGGGAACAAATCAAGTAAAAGAGTCTAAAATAAACATGCTTGTACATAAATATGAATTGTTCAAAATAGAGCATGATGAGTCCATAACTGCTATGTTTACTCGTTTTACTGATATAATCAATGGTTTAAAGAGTCTTGGCAAATCTTATACTAACAGTGAACTTGTAAGGAAGATTCTCAGGTCACTGCCAAGAACTTGGGAAGCCAAGGTGACTGCCATCCAAGAAGCAAAGGACTTGAACACTCTACCTCTAGAAGAGCTTCTTGGATCCTTGATGACTCATGAACTTAGCATGAAGCAACATCAAGAGGATGAAGTCAAAAAGAAAAGAACCATTGCCCTCAAATCCACAACTTCGCCTGATTATGAAACGGATGACTCTGAAGATGAAGATCAGGATGAAGAGATGGCTCTCATCACCCGAAAATTTAAGAAGTTTCTAAAAAAAGGAAACAGGGGATGAGAAAGAAATTCACAAAAGGGGATCAAAGCAAAGAAAAGGAGAAAGATCAACCCCCTATATGCTACGAGTGCAAGAAGCCAGGACATTTCAGATCCGAATGTCCACAATTGAAGAAAGGTCCAAAGAAGTTCAAAAAGAAGGCAATGATGGCGACCTGGAGTGCGAGTGATGACTCAAGCTCCGACGAGGAAACCTCAACAGAACAAGCCAACCTGTGCCTGATGGCACACGAAAATGAGGTAACTTCTGAATCCACTAGTGAATTTACTTTTGAAGAATTGCATGAAGCATTCTATGATTCAATTGATGAATTAAAGAAACTAGGGAAGAAAAACAAAGAGCTGAAATTGGAAAATCAGTCCTTAGTGAAACAAGCTGAAAATCTTTCAATTGAAAAATTCACCTTGATTCAAGAAAATCAAAACTTAAAGGATGAAATGAACAAGCTGAAATCTATAGTAGATAAGTTCACCTTAAGTTCAAACAAACTAAATATGATCCTTGAAAATCAGAAAGCTATATATGATAAGGCTGGACTTGGTTATAAACCCCTGAAGAAAAAAAATTTCTGAAGGATATTTATGTAAATTATTCAAGTAACAAGTCTACAAATATTACTTGTTTTAAATGTGGAAGAATAGGACATAAATCATACACATGTCTTATTAACAAATATGCAAACACAAAGAAAATATGGGTTCCAAAAGGAACCATTCTGACTAACCAAAGGACCCAAGAAAGCTTGGGTACCTAAGACAGAAACTTGACCTTTGCTTGCAGGTGTGTCTAGCATCCCAAGAAGGAAACAGGAAATGGTATCTTGACAGCGGATGCTCGAGACACATGACTGGTGATGAATCACAATTCATCACGCTTGATGCTAAGGATGGAGGGATGGTCACCTTTGGAGATAATGGCAAAGGAAAGATCATCGGGATAGGTAACATTGGTATCACTCCCTCCAAATACATTGAGAATGTTTTATTAGTTAAAGGTTTAAAGCATAACTTACTTAGCATTAGTCAATTCTGTGATAAAGGGTATAAAGTAAGTTTTGAATCATCTGTTTGCATTGTGACGAGTCCTATTAACGATGGCATTAAATTTATAGGACATAGGCATGGCAATGTTTATATGGTAGACTTGAATGATTTAACTAAATTAGACATGCAATGCCTAGTTTCCTTAAATGCTAAAATAAATGAGACTAGTTGGCTGTGGCATCGTAGACTTGCACACATTAGCATGCATTCTCTCTCAAAATTAATTAAAAAGGATTTAGTTCTCGGTTTGCCAAAACTGAATTTTGAAAAGGATAGAATTTGTGATGCATGCCAATTAGGTAAACAAACTAGAGTATCATTTAAATCCAAAAACACTGTTTCAACTTCTAGACCTTTAGAGCTCTTACATATGGATTTATTTGGACCAACAAGAACCACTAGTCTAGGAGGAAAACGATATGGATTTGTAATAATAGATGATTATTCTCTCGTTTTACTTGGGTTTTCTTTTTAGCTCACAAAAATGAAACTTTTCAAATTTTCACTAAATTTCATCGAAAAGTCACTAATGAAAAAGGGTTTTCAATTCAAAATATTAGAAGTGATCATGGAACAGAATTTGAAAATCATGACTTTGAAAATTTTTGTGATGAAAATGGAATTGGCCATAACTTCTCTGCTCCTAGGACACCCCAACAGAATGGGGTAGTTGAAAAAAAACAGAACCTTAGAAGAAATGGCCCGTACCATGCTTTGTGAAAGCAACCTTCCAAGATATTTTTGGGCAGAAGCTATTAACACAGCATGTTACATTTTAAATCGTGCTTTAATTAGACAATTTTTAAAGAAAACCCCCTATGAACTTTGGAAAGGAAGAAAACCAAATATTGCATATTTTCATTTTTGGTTGCCGATGTTTTGTATTAAATAATGGCAAAGAAAAACTTGGTAAATTTGATGCAAAATCAGATGAAGCAATCTTTCTAGGTTACTCCTCCACTAGTAAAGCATTTAGAGTTTCAACAAAAGAACTTTAGTAGTTGAGGAGTCCATACATGTTGTCTTTGATGAATCTAACGATCTTCCTTCAAGGAAGAATGAGGGTGTTGATGATGCAGATCCACTAATAGAAGGTATGAAGGAGATCACTCTGAAAGACTCAGCAACTCCAGAAGACAAGGATCAAGAAGACAAACAAAATGAGAAAGGTGAAGAAATTCAAGAACAACCTCAAGGTACAAATGACTTACCCAAGGAATGGAGGTATGTTCACAACCACCCTAAGGAGTTAATAATTGGTGATCCTATGCATGGGGTAAAAACCGTTCTTCACTTAGAGATGTACTTAATCATTGTGCATTTGTATCTCAACTTGAACCTAAAACTTTTGAAGAAGCTGAAAATGATCATAACTGGATTAATGCTATGCAAGAAGAACTTAATCAATTTGAAAGAAATAATGTTTGGACCTTAGTAACAAGACCTAAAGATTATTCAATAATTGGCACAAAATGGGTCTTTAGAAACAAATTAGATGAGCATGGAAATGTAATTAGAAATAAAGCAAGACTGGTTGCTAAGGGATATAATCAAGAAGAAGGAATTGATTTTGATGAAACCTTTGCACCTGTTGCTAGATTAGAAGCCATTAGACTTCTACTTGCTTATGCTTGCTTTATGAAATTCAAACTATTTCAAATGGATGTTAAAAGTGCATTTTTAAATGGATATATTTCTGAAGAAGTATATGTAGAACAACCCCCTGGATTTGAAAATCATGCTTTTCCCAATCATGTCTTTAGATTAAATAAAGCTTTATATGGTCTAAAACAAGCACCTAGAGCATGGTATGAAAGGCTAAGCAAATTTCTACTAAATAATGGTTTCTCAAGAGGCAATGTAGATACAACCCTATTTATTAAAAGAAACCAAAATGATATGCTAATTATACAAATTTATGTTGATGACATAATTTTTGGGTCTACTAATGAATCCCTTTGTCAAGACTTTGCTAAGCTTATGCAGGGAGAGTTCGAGATGAGCATGATGGGAGAACTCACCTTCTTCCTCGGACTCCAAATCAAACAATCAAAAGAGGAATCTCCATCACCCAAAGCAAGTACACCAAGGAACTACTCAAAAGATTTGGAATGGAGAACTGCAAACCAATTGGCACACCAATGAGTCCCTCAAGTAAGCTTGACAAGGATGATGAAGGTAAAAGCGTAGACTTAAAATACTATAGAGGTATGATTGGCTCATTATTATATCTAACTGCAAGTAGGCCTGATATCATGTTTAGTGTTTGCTTATGTGCTAGATATCAATCTAATCCTAAGGAATCTCATTTGAATGCTGTTAAAAGAATCCTTAGATACTTAAATGGTACACAAACTATAGGGTTATGGTACTCTAAGGACTCACAAATTAATTTGTTAGGATATTCAGATGCTGATTTTGCTGGATGTAAATTAGATAGAAAAAGCACAAGTGGAACTTGCCAATTTCTTGGAGTTAACCTAATCTCATGGTTTAGCAAGAAACAAAATTCGGTGGCACTGTCTACGGCTGAGGCCGAATACATTGCAGCCGGAAGTTGTTGTGCTCAAATCTTGTGGATTAAGCAACAACTCGAAGATTTTGGAATCAAACTTAATGAAACACCAATAAGATGTGATAATACAAGTGCCATAAATCTATCTAAAAATCCAATACAACACTCAAGATCCAAACATATTGAAATAAGACATCATTTTATAAGAGAACATGTTCAAAACAAAAATATAATTCTTGAATATGTTTGCACTGAAAATCAATTAGCCGATATCTTTACAAAGGCCCTTAGTGAGGATAGATTCTGTGAAATTAGGAGAAATCTAGGAATTCTAGATCCATTTGCCTAAAATTTCTCAATTTTCAAAGAATTGATTAGAGCTCAATTTTCAACATCATCCTGTCCCAAAAGCTCAGATTTATCACTCTAAAAACTTATCATTGAGCAAAATTCCTTCTCCCAAAATTTCGAATTTTTCTGGAATTTATTTGCATTTTTCCTGAATTTTCTGAACTTCATGAGTCGACCCCCATGAGTCGACTCAATGGCAAACTTGAAATCCCACAAATTACGGGCATTCATTTTTTTAAACGGGGAAACCCTGTTTTGTGAGACGACTCATCTTCTCATCGTCTTCCTTCCGAAAGCCGTCTTTCCAACTCTTTCTTGCTCCAAACCAAGGATTTATTCGAGGCAATTCTCCCTCCTCTCTCCACCAAAAATCGCCTCCTTGGAAAAGAGATTTTCTCGTGCTTTCTCGCATTGCTTGGCGCGGTTGGAACGTGCCCTAGCACTTCACCGACTTCCAAAATCCACTTCTTTTCTCCACTAAAATTCCTCTTTACTCTCTTGTGATCCCTCCTCCTTCAATTCAAGTCTTCTTGTCTGCTATTTTATTGGATATGGCTCCAAAGATGAAACTTTCCCCAAAGAAGGAAATCAATCCGTGAGCCTGAGGAATTGTCCGAAAGAAAAGGCATGCTCAGTCTTCACTGCTCCCACTCCAGTTTCAGTACCTGCTCAAGGTCTCTCTCAATCCTCCATAAGCCCCAGTGTAAATCCTCTTTCTGATAGAAAAGTAGAAACCGGGAAAAATATAGATTTTCGGTTCTTTGAGAAAGAAGGCTTTACTTTTGCTACAAGATCAAAAATCAAGGATGGGAACTCTATTGCTCTCTTAAGGAAGTCACCTATGTTGATTGTTAGAGAGTTCTACCAGAACCTACATTATGGAAACAGGTCAGTGACTTCAACAGTCAAGGGGATTGACATATGCTTGGATTCTAGGATATTGGGAGATATACTTCAGTTGCCTAGTGAAGGATACTCATATATGGAACTCCCAATTAAAGAAGAAGGGATCAGAATTATCTTAGGAGAAGCTTTTTCAGGAAGTTTAAACAAATTGGAAGCAAAGCTATTATCCATTGAGATGAGGGTCCTGCATCAGATTGTAACAAAACTCTTTTTTCCTAGGAGTGGTAGACATGACTTACTGTCTGGCAGAGATGTATGTGTCATGTTTCATATCATCACTCAGACCCCCCTAAACCTCCCTGCACTTATGATAGAGGCCATGAGAGAAACTTTGAACAGATCCAAGGCACACTTGCCTTATGGTATGGCCCTTACTAGAAGTATTTAGGAGGTTTGGAGTTACTGTGAGGGAGACACCTACCAAGCTCTCACATGTGGACACTTTCAACCAACACAGCCTGCACCGAATGGGAATTACAAAAGACTGTTGTGGTTGGATCAAGGGCTCTTGAAGAAAGAGCTGAGGAGAGAGCTGAGGAAAGAGCTGAAGACAGAACTGAAGGCAGAGTAGAAGAAG